>NC_043980.1:7008694-7308694 GCF_902150065.1 Myripristis murdjan | reverse complement strand
ATCAGGCTGCTGAACCTCGATGGCAGAATGTGGAATGAATAAAAAAAAAAAAGAAAAAAAACGTAGGCTACTCCATTTTTCTTGGAGCTTGTGTTGGACTGCACCAAGCTCAGTGCTGCGCACTGTGTATTGAAGGGCCTGTCAAGGCTACACTACTGTACTATTATTAGTGTATTTATTATCATGTATTTATTTATTTATTTATTTTTATATTTTTTATGGTCCATTGACTATTGCCTGTTGTGTATCTGTGCCACACACTGACTGTTCCTGCTTGGTATGGGTCTGTTTTTGTCTGTTTCTCTTCCTTGTTTTGTATGCATAATCTGGGTACACCGCTGAACCAAATTGCCCCTAGGGGATAAATAAAGTTGTCTGATTCTGATTCTGATTCTGAAGAGGATTGTAGAAATCATCGAGTATCTGCTTTAAAAACAACCACAGGAGTTTTTGTTTTGTATAATTATTATGATTATTGTTATTCTACGTGAGTGTATTACCGCCATTGTAGGAGGAAAGAAATTATTAAAGTTGTAAATTCACAAGAAAAAAACTCACAAATTATTGGGAAAAAAACTCAAAAATTCTGAGCTTGTAGAGTCACAGGTTTTTCACTTTGCTGACGCTCGCCGTGTTTCAGGCCTGCAGCTGATGACCTCATCAAATTCGACTTTGCAAAGGGATTTAGTGACAAGGAAATCCTGCTGATTTTAGCCCAGAATCACAATATTGTTTTCTTCTGAATTGGCCCAAGTCACGGCATTGTCTCTTCAAAGTCCAGATGCTGATGACAATATTGTGATTCTGGGCTCAAATCACCAGGATCTCTTCCTTACTAAATCCAATTGTATAAGAAAAACTACTTTATCTCGTAAATATAAGACTTTAATCTCGGAAATTCTGAGTTGTTTTTTCTCCGAATATTACAGCCCAGGACAACTTGCAGTAATCTTGAGGGATGTCATAGCCACTGCTGACTTCTTCCAAATTTGAGGTGACCTGCAAACTTGAGTGCAGGTTACGTGTTGTGGACACGTATAACGAGACGATTCCTTTCCTCCACCACAAAACGATCAAGGCGATGATTCTTTTTTTTTTTTTTTTTTTGCCTAAATCTGTCCCACCACCGCTCCCTCTGTCACCAGAGAGTCACTACAAGGAGAAGCTGCTGCGTCGGTGCTGTAAGGACGGCCTGAGGGAGATTCCCATGCCTTACTCCTGCACGCGACGCTCCCTCTACATCACCGAGGGCTGGGAATGCATCCGGGCGTTCCGCTACTGCTGCGCCCACTACCGGGACCAGGAGTTTGACACCAGGCGTCCCACCACCCCTCCACCTCTGACCACTCCTCTGCCCCTGACCACCACCCTCCCACCTGTGTCCATTCATCCATTCATGCGCTATTATTTCCCAGCAAGTGCAGGAGCTATGCCCAACCGTTTTAAGGATTTCCTATATACTACCTCAGGTAAATAAATGAATAGTTAATTTCCAGAATTTTATGTACCATATATCCATTGTCTTAATGTAAATATTTGTTGGGGAAAGTCAATAATTGATCACATTCATCAAGGTTCATCATGCATCGTCACTCAGCATTCAGTGTTCAGTCAAGTGTATTTATTTATTTATTTATTTATTTATTTTAACCTTTGTTTTATTGTACTTCATTTACAGTAGGGAAATTTACAGAGACCACAAGCTGTTTCCCCATAGAGAAACATATATTTTGTGATAAGAATTTTTGAACTGGTATGGCTTTAGTTCCAGTCAGTCAATCAGTCAATATAAAAATCAGAATCACTTTGTTCACCAAGCACATTCAATGTACAGGAATTTGTCTTTGTGGCACAGAATGCAGATATATTAACAGCTCCTAGAGTGATATAAGCACATCTGATAAAAGCAATGGACAACACTTTCATTTTAAATGGACAGAGCAGGACGTGCAAAAACCACACACCTCACAGATGTTCATCAAATGACTCCCATGAATGTCTGCACATAGTACGACAAGGACCACCTGGACTACCTGGACTACCTGGACCACCTGGACCACCTGGAGCAGCTGGACGTGTTGCACTTGCACGTGAAATACCTCAACCTGATCTGGTATACCAGTATGCAAGAGTAATCCCAAGGTTTGAAGAAGATCCGGTAACAGCGCATCTGGACGACGACGACGACGAGTACCTGGATGAGACTCAGGTGTATCTGCGCTCCAAGTTTTATGAGTCCTGGCTGTGGAAGGATGTGAACCTGCCAGCCGTGGCTGACAGAGGTGACGGGTAAGTGGTAGACTGCATCAGATATTCTCTGAGATTAAAGTGGTAAATGTATGAGAAAAAACTTGAAAATTCTGACCTTATAAAGTTGACGATTTTACGAGAAAAAAAAAACTCCAAAAAATTGTTTTTCTCATATAGTTGGATTTAGTAAGGAGGAAATGCTGGTGATTTGAGCCCAGAATCACAATATTCTCATCAATATTCGCATCTAGACTAGACTCATACTTAAATTTCCATCTTTAATCTCGGAAATTCTGATTTTTTTTCTCAGAGTATTACCCCCCTTTACCAGCTCCATAATTTTTTTCGCTACAGTGGCCCTAATTCACCGTCATACACAGTGTGAAAATAGCGCCACTGAAATACTAAATCAGGGTCACAAAATACAAGGATACAAGGATACATGGAAGTTTATTGATCATTATACAACAGGTTGTATTATAAAATTAAAATGTGGTTCCCTCTTGACTGATTAATTGATTGTGTAAAAAATAAAATTACTAAGCCTGGAGGAGTTCAGATGGTGCATTTAGTAGTCTCACAGCCTGAGGGAAGAAGCTGCTCTGTAGTCTGGTGGTACAGCAGCGGATACTTCTGTATCTTTTGCCTGACGGCAGCAGGGTGAACAGGCTGTGGCTGGGGTGGGTGTTGTCTTTTAGGATCCTTTTGGCTCTGCGCAGGCACCTCACCTCCCCAATATCACTGAGGCTTGGTAGATGGGTGCCAATGATGTTTTGGGCAGTTTTAATCACTCGTTGCAGAGTCTTCCTGTCCTGGGCCATGCACATCCCATGACAGGTTGTGATGTTTCCAGTCAGGATGCTTTCAATTGCTCCTTTGTAGAAGCTGACAAGAACTTGGCATGGGAATTTTACTTTCTTAAGTTTCCTTAAGAAATACAGCCGTTTCTGAGCTTTTTTAACCAGGGCAGAGATATGTGAAGTCCATGACAGGTTCTCTGCTATGTTGATTCCCAGGAACTTGAAACTGCTCACTTGCTCCACCTCAGCCCCTCTATACATATGTGCACGATTTACCTCTGTCATGCTCTCAATTTGCTAAAATTAATGAAATTGTGCCACCATTTTGTATGATTTGTGCGGTGATCTAAAGCAAATGTGCCCACAATGCCCTTCTGTTGCATGTGTGCCCTTGAAGACTACGGCATCAGGTTGCCCAAAAATGAAATAAATAATGTCCTCTTGTCAAAGCACACCTTAATCAAAGAATCTCCATCCATAACTACACACATGGCTGTTGTCAACTTCTTTAACAAATCATGGGCCCATTTTATATGGCTGAGGGTACAGATTAACCAAAATTTGGGCATAACTATACCGTATCCAGTTCTGAGAGGATCACACTGAAAGCACAGAAAAAGTACCTTGTGCATGTGCTTTAGGATTCCATGACCTCGAATTAGTATTTTGTGGATGCAATTGAAGATTTCATGGTCATAAAATGATGCAAAAAACACCAAAGCATCTCCCTGAGCAAGATATTTAAGTGTTAGAAGTCTACACGCACATATCAAAGCTGCAAAATGATTGCTACTGCTGCAGAAAAAAAGTGAACACAGTTTTTTTCTTTTCTTATTTGAATGACAATGTTGGACAAACAGACCGGGGTCCATCCTTAGTCCTGTGCCCAATTTGATTTCCTGGATTGCATCATTGCACTGCTCAATGATAACAGCTGTATCGTATCAACAGGTTAGACTGAATTCTGCTCACTCTTGTTCGTCAAATTAAACAAAAGCAGCCCTGATAAATGCATGTGCATGCATACATGTGGATGTTTGCAATGTGCAGCAACATGTCAATCCAAACACCAAGCTACTGTCACTGTTTACCATCAAGTTAATATTTTACAAGTCAGCTGCTGAAATTTTGGGACAAAAAGTCGAATGAAGAAACACAAAAGAGGTTACCATCGTACCTTAGCTCTGATTTTATTCAGTTAATGTTGCTATCATACAGCTCTACTCCTCGGTTCATATTTACATCTTGTCAGGGAGCTGTGGCTCTCATCCAAGATAAGTTCTGTCTTATCTTATCTCTGACTTTGTCACAGGTGATTAATTGCCATTGAATCTGATCAACAGGTTGGCATCCTTAAATGTGGACTCGGTCTTGCCTGACAGCATCACAGAGTGGGGTGTGCTGGCCATCAGTGCATCACCTGATACAGGTACGAGGTCAGGATTACTACATGTACATCAATGGATGTCCACATTTTCTATTACTGTGCAATACAACAACAATTTGACCAAGAAAAATGTATTTACTGTATTCATATCATATAATTTTCGCTTTAGCCTTTCAAAATGTTATGTCATTTCAATGGACAAGTTCTTATTGGGAAGTAATTATCAAAAATAAAAATAAAAATAAATAAAAAGAAATAAAAAAAAAATAAAAATGTATTGACCCCAAGAGATGCAACCACTGTGCAAGCACTAGTCTTGAGAGGTCTGTCCCTGACTTTCAAATTAATGTTGTAGAAAACTGAGAGGTTTGAATGTACTTATCAAATTCTCGTCCATTTTGCTTTGTTAGGAATAGATTTTGTTGATGAAATTAAAATCACATGCAAACAAGGAAGCATGCAGACCTCACTCAGCTGGTTGACTCTCCAAATGTTAGCTAAATTTGTCTGGTTAATTATCTCGATGAGAAATTTGCAGATTTCCTTTGATTTGTTGATTTTGTTGCTTGCAGTGTTCAGATTGCGTTCAAGTCGGTGCTTGTGTCAGGGTGTGTAAACATGGCAAACCAAAGTCCAAACCACACAGTTAGCCCCTTGACAAAGCAGGATCGGTAAAAATGTTTTTAAAAGTATGCATACTCGCATAACCCCCAGTATACTTCTCAATTCCCAGGTTTCTGTGTCGCTGAGCCTTACAACGTCAAAGCATGGAAGCATTTCTTTGTGGACCTCAAGCTGCCGTATTCAGTGGCGAGGATGGAACAGATCGAGATTAAAGCTGTGATCCACAACTACGACTCTCAGGAAATGCGTGTAAGAACACCAAATGAAACCTCTCCCACAGCACAGCCACTTTCCTCATTCAACTATCCTGGGAAGTAATATGTTAGCATTTTGCATTTCAGCATACGTGAGTGAGAAGTACGAAATATGGAATAGATGTTCGGAAAAACATGAGATTGTGAATTTCATAAATCCAAAGATGACTAGATTAAAATCAGGTGATCTGATAAAGAAAACAGGGCCATTTTCATCATTTAACATCATTTCATGATATTTATCATTTAGTGTGGAAGTACAAACATATTACTTGGTGTTTAGCGTCTTTCAAACTGTAATAACGCTCTCACCTGGGTGACCTAGCCAGGGCTGGTCAAATGCCAACTTATGCTCAAGGTACAACATTTTGGTATCGAAAGCCTTCTAATTTCCATTTCCATCGCAGGCCGATGGAAATGGTTGCTGTTTGTAGTCTGAGTGGTTTTATGAAGGCAAGCAGTCCATGTGTGGAATGAAAGAGGCAGAACACAGACAATGTCATCTGGACCTAAACAAACAAAAAGTGGGCCTATCAGTGCTTGTGTGTTGTGTGGAGAAATGTGCGACTTGTGTGATGACAGAAACGGAAAAGGTTTCCAGCTTGTTTCCTGCTACAACGGATGTATCACGTCAGTGGTGGTTTCGTCAGACCCAAATGCAGGAGCAGGTTGCATTGAGGAAAAGTAATTTATTAACAGAAACTACAAAATGACATGAGGAACTCAAGGAGCACTAGAAACAATCACAGGGAAAACAAGGGGCAAACAAGACTGAGTAACCAGACAGAAGTGGAAAACACAGCAGGGCAAAGGAAGCTACACCAAAACACAAGGAAAACACAGAAAAGTCCAAACCAAAAGTCCAAAACACAAGAAACTCAGAACCATGACAGGAAAACCTGAAAACTTGGCCATTTAGCCAATGGGTTCTGACATTGGCGTAGTCATGGATCAGCCCCCTTTATCCCTAACCACTTCTGAGAACCTCTCTGCAGCCTCTGCCATGTTCCCTGCAATGTGGCCTTCTTTTGTATCGTCCTGCAATGCCAACGAGCTTGGGTGCTCTGTAGAGACACTGGCCCGTGAATCCTCTGCAGCCCCCATCAATGGGCAGACATTGCAAATATTGCCTTGGCACTCCACCGCCATGCCGCAGCAGGAGACATTGCTGAAGGGTAACCTTAGCTTGTTGTTCTGTCTGTGTTTCCTGCAAATCATCATCTAGCAAAGGCCACCAAACCCGCGGTAGGTCACCATGCTGGTAGATCTAGGCCTTGAACGATGTAAGAATTATTCATGTGGAACTCTGGCAACTGTCCAGCAATGACAGAGGAATATATAAGCAGCACCACACAAGAGGCAGTGCTGCTGTACTGGATATCAGCACGGTTTTGATTCAGTCGTAGGCATGAAGCCACAGGCTGAGTGCAGAGGGTGATCCTAAGTCTGGGTCCTAAATCAAATTCCATAAACCGCTAACAGGGGGCTTGTTGATTTTGTGTTTGAAACCAGCCCAAAGCCCAAGATAACGCCACTTAAGTTATCCAGATAGATCCACAAAACTGCCTAAGACTGTATTCAACTTCAGCTCGATCCCAAGGTTGTTTGTTTAGCCTCATTCAGTTTTATTGCTAATGCCGTCATATCTAAATGTCAGTTAAACGACATGACTCTCAAATCAAATTAGCAACTTGCACCTCCTTGGAAATTAGTGTTTTTTGATTGAAGTTAACAAAATTTGGTAAATTCATAAACGTTTTCATCATCTTTAACTTTAACGTTATATTTTACTTACACCCTTCTATGGACCAGAGGTTGCTCGCCTTAAAAAACAACCTAAATGGCAACTTGATAACAAATGGCAGGAAAAAGTTATAAATGGTGAAAATGGATCTCAGTTTTTATCAAATCACTTCACATCATTGCTCATCATTTCAGTACAAAATGTGACTCAGGAATTAGCTGATGAACGCTGGGGGGTTTACATTTGTGTCATCAGCAAATGTTTTTGTGACTGGTGTCTTGCCAGGTGACAGTGGTGCTGATGAAGACAGAGGGCATGTGCAGCATTGCCTTCAATGAAAGACACACACAGAAAGTGACAGTGCCAGCCGGCTCTTCTGTGGTGGTGCCGTATACCATTGTGCCGCTGGTGGTGGGGAAACTTCCTGTGCAGGTGATGGTGGTGGCCGGGGACTCCATGGGACAAGACCGCATCCAGAAAACGCTTCGGGTCGTGGTGTGTAAAGGTCAATTAGTACTTCTGCATCAAAATGCCCCATCAATTAAACAAAGATAAAACTTCAGTATTTATTTTTGGAGCTAAGGAAGAACAAGTAAAATCAGCAACAACTGCTAAAAACCACAAACCAAGCCTTGAACTTGATATAGCCATGGTCAAATGTCTTATTAATCGCTTGCAAAACAGATTGAATTGCATTGCTGTGAACTGCACAAATAAACTTGGCCTAAAATTCAATTTAGACTTCATATCCATCCTTACATTTTAATGTGAAGGCATCAAACACTGCATAGACTACAGTTAAGCAGCAGTCCAAAGATACATTTCTACAAAATAAATGTAAGGTTTTACTGAGGCTTTGGCTGGTGAACTAGCAATGAAATAACCATAGTGAAGAGCAGATGAGGGGGGGTTGTTCTCCTCGAATGCAACAGTGCTTCATTTGTGTGGTACTTAATGATAAATGTTCAAAATTTGAACACAATAATAAGCACTGTTAACAAAAGGTTATAAATAATCATGTTTAGTGCATTAAAATAACACAGGCCAGTTTAGGGTTGATGTAGGATCAGGCTTGGTAGTTTTCACAAAGCAGACCTGCTTTCTGAACCCAAACAGATGGAAGGAGTGCAGAAGACTGAAGTCTGGACTGCTGTGCTGAACCCATCTGCACAAGGCGGTGAGGAAATTATGGATATTTTTATGTTCTGGTAATGATTTGTTGACATTTGATGCTCATCTTTTAGGTCTTTGTGTGATGCTGTCATCCAGAGCTATTCACTACAAACTCCAACAATACAGAAGCTCACAACTGTAGAAATTAACACAATTTTATGTTGGCATAAATTAGACTAACAGAGCACTATTTAACGCCGTGCACCATATGGTTATAAAATTATAAATTGCAGTATAGTCAGTACTGAGAAGCCGACATAAAATTAAGCTTTTATAGGCCACAATAATCACAAAAAACTGAAATCCTTGTGGGTCTGAGTTAAAGCTGCTATAGTGGCTTCCAAATGAAATCCCACAGTCAATAAGCCACTTCATGAGCTTTTCAAAGTAGCAAAAAGTGTAATAAAAAGGTGTAATTCAGTGGTATACTTTCTAAACTCTAATTAGCAACAAAAACCTGTTTTGCTCCCCCGTCTCAACAGGTGACATTCTTCCAGCTGTCTCCTGTCCCAGGTGTCTCTAATCCCTTTAATTATACAAACAAAATTCTTGTGGTATTAACACCAACCCAAAGGGGAGGGGAGTGAGGCAATTAAATAACCAAACCGCAAAGAAACTTGTTTGTATACTACTCTATAGTCTAATTTCATACATTAAATTCACTTTTTTCCCTTGAATGTTCATGCATGACAGTGATAGTGATGTGATACTGAAGCTACCTTAGGCAAAAATGTTACGTAAAAAATAAACTCATCTTATAAGCCTGTGCAACAAAGAACATGCCATCCTCTATAAATGAGATCCAGTAGTTTGAATCGGGCTGAGGCTAATTCTGGTGTCAGGATGTAGCAAATCAAAGAGTGAACCACAAGTGAGCTGCATGTTAGATCTTTTTCCTCTCTCATATTTTTGGTTTCTTTCGATTTAAAGCGTCACAGACCAGACTGGTTGGTTAAAAATCACTCTGCAATGTGTAGTTTATGTTGCAGGATTTTTGGGAGTTTCCAGTCAATCAATTCTCCCTGCCATTTGAAGCTGCCAACCTGCAAAGTTTCCTGGTGCATTTGGATAAATGTGAGTGAAAGGTTGCACCCTGTTGCTGTATTTCCCCCTGCTGCAGGCACACAGGTGGTTCGCTATCCCAGGGTGGAGTTGGAATCTGTTGTGCCAAACTCTCATCCTGAGACATACGTCAATCTCAGAGGTCAGTCACCAACAGAGTGGTGGGAAAGTTCATCCATAAAATATAAATGGACAGAAGAGGTGTCTTGTCCTGTCTTGACTCATCTCATCTCTCTCTTCTCTTCTTTCTTCTCCTCTCTTCTCCTCCCTTTTCTTTCCTCACCTCCCCTGTTCCATTCTACTCTGTTCCTCCTCCCAGGTAACCTGCTGGCGGACAGTATTGACAACGCGATCAGTGATGACTCCCTGGCCTCTTTGATCCGGATGCCTGGCGGCTGTGTGGAGCAGAACCTGGCCAGCATCACCTTGCCGCTCATCGCCACGCTCTACCTGGAGCGAAGTGAAGACTGGGAGAGCGTTGGGGTGGAGCGCAAGGCCGAGGCCCTCCGATACATCAGGAGAGGTGATGGACAGGAAGAGAGTGCAGCGATGGGAGCTAGATAACAAACTGGACAGATAGATGAATGAATGACTGGATGGATGGATTAAGAATGTATGGTTGGTGGGCATTTAGATAAATTGGTAGATGGATGAGTCAGACTAGTGCGGACTAGAAAGACCGACGCATACGAACTGATATAGCCCCTTGGATAAGAGCCGAAACGTCTTCCTAAGACAAATACAAGTCCAGTTGCCTACTATTCAATTTGCCCAAAGGTAGATGGACTTCTGTGTTTGTATGGATGAATGAATGAACAGCTAAATGGATAGCTTAATGGATGGTTAAGCAACTACAAGGAGTTTCATGCAGTTTGCATGTGCATCTTGTCAAGTGCTACATTTACAGCTTCCTTAATTTTGCTTTCACAACATGGCCACATCAAGATCTTTACGTCACGAGGCGGCGGTGCTCACGTGAAATGCAGCCTTTATTCCAGGAAACACTACCGATTTTGTCCACAGGGGCCGCCAAAATCAACACAAAGTGAAAGCTCCAAATAGTTGCTTGGAAGAACGTATCTATAGATGGACTGAAGTTTATTTAGAGCTCAAAATCAGTATTTACAGTCTCAAAGGGCCTTACAGGTGCAGAAGTTTATAACAACCCCTGACTTAACCCTCATATAGTGGACAAGAAAAAAACTTTCTCTGATACCAACAGATGAAACACAGAAAAAAGAAGGAAGAAAACTTTAGAAGAACCACAGAGAGAGAAAAGAAAATTGCAAAACACACCAGCTAACATGTGAAAATAACAAAACAAGCAGCAGGAGGACTTGATGAATATATGTTTGTTGAGGAATGGATGGGTAAGAGTCTGGAGCGAGGTTGCTGTCATTCCTCCGCGTTGACAGAAAACAGAATACATGTGTCTCTGACTCATACACGTCCCATCTTGAGAGTATCCCATGTGGCTGTGTATTTACAGGTTATGAGAACCAACTTGCCTACCGCAAGAGTGATGGCTCTTACCCCCCCTACAGGAACCAGGGCTCCAGTACATGGTACAGTCTTTACATTACATTTTAGGCATCAAGTACTCACTCATAAAGTCACTCGTAAAGCGGTTTGGTATTTTTCTTTGGATTTACCATTAATTAGGCTTCAGTTTCTGTTCGTAGCGGTTTTATCTTTGTCTTGACAGTAAATGTCACATCATGTGGCAGGTAGAAAGCAAAGAAGGGAACATATCAGTCATTCAGTGCTTGACATAACCGCTCTGCAATTATTTCCTTTTTTCAAGTGAATCTTATCGCCAAATTCTCACTTTTAACTTGACCGAGAAAACTTAGTTGTGCTTGTCTGTCAGTTTGTCAGCAGGATGTCTCCAAAACTTAGGCACCGTGGTGAATTGATGATGATATAAAGATTATTTTTGCGGTGATCGGCACTTTCATAACCAACAAACTAAAATTAAAACCAAATCAAAGCCATAAGAGTTGTTATGGATCCCACCGGAGTTCCAACATCAGCCCACAACTGCTGTGATTGGTCATAAAATTTGCTCCCATGTCGCCCATTCGCTAAAAAAAGCTTGACATAAATCCTCATCCAACCATAACCCTGACCTTAACCAAGTGGGAAGCCATAATAACTTATGAAACAGAGAATTGTTCAGCATTTTTCAGTCACAGGTTAACTCATCAAACTGTAATGACACACACTTCCTAAACTCAGTAACGTAATCTGATTATTTCTAGTAACTTTCAGATTGGTTTTCCATTTTTGAGATGCACTGGTAAATCTACAGCTAAGAAAAAAAAACGAAGAAATTGCAAACATCAAGAATATGTTAAACTGTTAAATGTGTCTTGTTACTGCACGGCGCTGAGAGCATGCGGACGTGATGTGCTTTTACAAATGTTGGCTGATCAGATTTAACTCTTAAACGCCAGGATCACGGCCTACGTGGTGAAGGTTTTCTCCATGGCTCACTCTCTTGTTGGCATCGACGAGAAGCAAGTGTGTGATGCTCTGATCTTCCTGCTGAAGAACAAGCAGATGTCCATGGGCCACTTCAAAGAGGACAACCCAGTCTACAGCACCACCATGACTGTGAGACACAAAAGCAATACTATTATTTTATCATTATCAGTATTATTACAGCAGTTAAGATTTAATGCCCACTTGATATATAGCTATGTAGGATTTTTATAAATGATTCAGTAAGACCCTGACTTCCCTTTGTGTGTGTGTGTGTGTGTGTGTGTGTGTGTGTGTGTTCAGGGCGGTCTCCGTGGCAAAGAGGCTGAGACGACTCTGACGGCCTTCGTCCTCATAGCATTGGCTGAGGCCAGGGAGGCAGGGATCAAGTGCAGCGGAGACATTGACATTCGGGTAACGCATTCACAAAAACCTCCAGTGTCACTTTGAACTGAGTTGGAGGAATCAGAATCAGAATCAGACAACTTTATTTATCACCAAGGGGCAATTCAGTTTAGCAGTGTACCCGGACAGGGACAGGCAGATCGATACTGTGGAACCGATACTCTGTTACTCACAAGTTACTCATTTGGCATCAATTCCTTAAAAAAAAAAAAAATACAATAATAAAATTACATAAAAACAAAACAGGGATGGCTGCAACAATTTCAAACGTTGTCAGTACTTTTGTATAATGTTTGTGCAAATAAACAGCCCACACATATAAACTGGTCTGTGGAAAACCTATGATATGAGACCCAACTGCGCACAGAACGAATCACAGAGAGACTGGAAACAAGAAAACGCAGCGTGGTGTGCTGTTACTGATACAAACACATCAAGATGCACAATTTGTGATGTAAAGGTCCCACCCAGCAGTAACACCAGTAACCTTTTTAAGCGTTTGAAATCACACCCCGACAGTTTCAAAGAAGCTGAACAAAAGCGACAAGAGGCTCCAAGTCTCCTGCAGCTCCCTCTGTTCCAAGCTTTTGTCATGAACCTTAATGGATGTGCCATGAATGAATGATTAAATAAATAAATAGATAAATAAATATTACGTGCAATGACCTTTTTTCCCTAAGAATGACTGTTATTTTAAAAAAATGAGACACCCATTTTATCGGTATCGGTAATATTTTAACAAAATATATCAGTATTGAATTTTAAAAGTCTGGTATTGCCCATCCTGACTGATTGGGAAAAGGAAATCACCACTCGGTCAGTGTTTTAGTTCATGGGCGTCAGAGTCAATAAAATGATTTTGGTAGTTTTGAGAGGCATTTGTATTGTGTTAACCCTGATTCATGTCCAGCAGTTTTTTTTTTTTTGTTTGTTTGTTTTGTTTTTTACTATTGTTTACCATTGTTTTTATTAATTACTGTTCAATTGTCTGTTAAACATTTTTAAATTTTTGTTTTGAAATGTTCATTATTATACTCGTTGGTAGTAGTCCTTGGCCTAGTAACAGTAGTAACTGAAAAATATTTGAAAAATAAGATAAAGCATAGTCATTTAGACTGTAGCTGTATAAATGGAACTATAGCCCTTGTTTAAATGTGTGTATTTTTAGTCATATGTGGACTTGGAGTTTTTAAGTCAAATCAAATCAAATCACACTTTATTTATATAGCTTTTTTTTTTTTTTTTTTTTTTTTTTTTTTGTAAAATTACAATACTAAGTGCTTAACAATACAATGGAAATAAACCAATACAGTGAAGATACAACCATGCATAAGTAATGATAAAAAAAAAAATAGGAGGCATGATAGAATAGAGACCAGTGAGGCGCAGTAAAAGAGGGATCAAAGATAATAATGATGATTAGATAAGATAAGATATTCCTTTATTAGTCCCACAGTGGGGAAATTTCAAGCATTACAGCAGCAAAGTGGATAGCAAAATATGAAGCATAATTTACAATATAAACAGATAATAAATAGCAACAAGCAATATAAACACTATAAACAAGGAATACAGAAAAAAATAGAAATATGAACAATTTAAACAACATAAGAAAATAAACTAAACCTGAGGAACAACCCGCTCCAACGGAGGTTCAGAGTTAGCGTGAAACCATGAGACCAAGTGACAGAACCCGACGCCTGGTACTGGGATTCAAGAACTATCCAAACTTGATCTTGATGATGATAATAATTCATTCATTCATAGTGGCAGAGGTAGTCAGGGTTGTATGAAGAGTAAAAAACATTAACTGTAGGAACAGTAACTGACATTAACATTAGCTGTAATAACAGCGGTAACCGTTTTGATTGTAATAATATGATTTGTGTTTTCTGTAGGCGTCCATCCGTAAGACGGCTGACTACCTGAAGAGGGCGCTGACGAGACCGCTGAGGAGGCCGTACACGGTGGCCATCTCCTCGTATGCGATGGCTCTGATTGGAAAAGACGCACACTTCAACCCTGTGCTCCCCTTACTTGCAGCAGCATCTCCAGGTGTGCACTTCTTTTTTCTTCAAATGATGGTCATCTCCATCTCTTCCATCTATCTCTTTCCTTCCACTGATCCATGCGTCTTGCTTCCTCTCTGAATGCGGATTTGGCTTCAGGTGGCTCCTCAGTGGGTTAAAACCAAACAAGCACCATTTTCACACAAATTAATCTGCCAGTCAGGCTTTATTTTGACCAGAGCTCCCTCTTCGTTATTCAGGTTTTGTCAGTTATTTAACTGTGTGTTTATTGCAGTTTTGTTTGTTTTTGGGTCCACCTGCTGAGGTGTATAAGATTATTTCTCTGCCTCTGAAAAACTTTATATAACTAATGCCAGACTTATGGGCATGATATTTGTGTGCTTTTTTGGTCAGTCAAATGGAGGTGATAAAGCGATAATAGAATCAGAAAATCTTTACTGATCCCCAAGGGGAGACTGGGTCAGTTGCAGTTGCTCAAATTCTCAAGAGAAGAATAAAATTATGAAAAGATAGAGAGAAATGTGAAATATAAAAATATGTGCCCTACAAATTTTAAGAAGTATGTGCACTATGTATATGTTGTATCAAAAGTATGTGCATTATGAAGTCTCAATATGTATGGAGTGTTTGTACTGTTTCTGCCTCTCTTAGCTGGGTCTTGACCATAAAACAACCAAAGAGACATACTAGTTGGTAGACTGATTGCAATTCAATTTGAATACTTTGTCATTTGTCAACAGGCAAAATAATGTTGTTATCCACCATGTTGGCCAGTGTCGCTTCACCAGCATTCCTCTTTCCCCAAGATGATTATCCAATGTGAAGGAGTGTTCAGATGGAGTTTTCGGCAGGAGAAAGTCATACACCCAACAAAACCTGAATGCACAGAAAGGTTCTCAACTATGGAGTTACACAGATCGTCCTGCTGTATTTTTTCCAGATAAAAGCAGGTGGCATGACTCGGAAAACCACCTGTTCACCCTGGAGGCGACCGGCTACGCCCTGCTGGCCCTGGTGAAGCTCGGGCGCATGGAGGAAGCTGCAGCACCCTTCAAATGGCTGAACGACCAGCGGAGGAGAGGAGGAGGCTTCGGTTCCACTCAGGTACCACCAGGGGGTGGCCTGGAGGCTGCAGCTCCTCTAACTTGTAAAAGTCTCTTTAAAGTCCCCATGAAATGATCTCAAAGTACGCTAAATAGTGGCATCATCCTGCTCTAGTGGGTGTAAATTAAAATTTCAACCAATAAAACCTTCACAGTTCTTTAAACATCTTCTCTCATCCACCTTTTCCCTTCAAAATAAAATTCCCTGCCAAACTGATACCCTGTTGGTTTGCACTTGTGAATGATCCTGCTGATCCAACTATCTCAGAGGGATCAAGTTGAGGCAGTAGCTATGACTTGGTGAACCTCCTTTAATGAGGTTTGGAAATGGCAATGACAAAAGTGCAGAGCGGCTTCTGAGATTGTAAAAGTGTTGAGTAACCTTTGCCTCTCCCTTCAGCCCACCATGGTGGTGCTCCAGGCCCTGTCGGAGTACCTGATCAACAACCCCCCTCCACTGGACCTCAGCCTGCATGTGGACGTCAGGGTACCGGGGCGCAGTGACCTCCGCTACCATTTCGAACCCAAAACCTCCTACGTGGCACGCTCCTCCAAGGTAAAGGAGACGAAACTCAAAGCGAATGCAATGAAAAATGCATTTGTCGTTATAGATCGATACCATTTCCCCAAAACATTAAATTTCAGGTATACTTAAAATCTCTTTTCCGAGCATTTCACCAATGATGTCCTCTTGCTCTCTGGTGTTTTTTGTAGGTGCCACTGGATAAGGAGTTTGAAGTTGAGGCTCGAGGGAATGGACAGGGAATACTGGAGGTATGACAACATGACCGCCTCTTTAAATGGATATTACTGCAAAAAAAGTGACTCAAATTTTTATTTTCACTTTTAACGTACGGCTCAAGTTTGCCTGTCCCCTACAGCAAAATTGCACTTTAGTAGCCTGTAGTTCCCCTGGCATCCACATGGTGGTGAAACATCCTCATCAATCATTATGTGCCTCCTGGGGCTGCTAATACAACACTGTATTTTTTCCCTTCCACTCATATCTCTAGCACTGCAAAACACCTCTTAGCACATAAACAAATATGAACAAAGCAGAATTTGCCAATATAAAATAAAACAACCTGTCCCGGGGCCCATCATTGGATGAAATGTTCTTGTTTATTCCTATTTGAGTCAGAAGGTGGATCCAACCAGATATTATATTCACAATTCCCCCCCCCCCCATACATGTGTACACAAACTTATATATATATATATATATATATATATATACACTACTCACAAAAAGTTAGGGATATTTGGCTTTCAGATGAAATTTATGGAAACTGTAAAAAGTTCACGCTACAGTGATATTATATCATGAAAGTAGGGCATTTAAGTAGAAGCATACACTGGTGATTTCCTCATCTCAAACAATTTCTTGAAACAAAAGCCAACAACAGTGGTGGATATACCACAACAAAAAATGTCAGTGTCAATAACTTGTCATGTGCCCTTGAGCATCAATTACAGCTTGACCACGACGTCTCATGCTGTTCACAAGTCGACTTATTGTCTGCTGAGGCATGGCATCCCACTCTTCTTGAAGGGCGGCCCTCAGGACATTGAGGTTCTGGGGTATAGAGCTCCGAGCCTCTACACGGCGACTCAGCTGATCCCATAGGTTTTCTATGGGATTCAGGTCTGAGAAAGTGCAGGCCACTCCATCTGAGGTACCCCAGTCTCCAGCAGCCGTTCCCTAATGATACGACCTCGATGAGCTGGAGCATCAAACACCTGATGTGAATTTTGCCGTTAAACTCCTTGTTAGAGAACAGCAACTTGTGCAAAAAGAACTGAAACACTGAACAGTTGGACATGTGCATTCAAAAGTTTACGGAAGGTCACATTAAGTTCACCTGTAAAGGTTATGATGCATTTTAGGTTCATCCTGAAATTTCACCCGAAAGCCGAATATCCCTAACTTTTTGTGAGTAGTGTATATGTGTGTGTGTGTGTGTGTGTGTGTGTATATATATATATATATATATATATATATATATACACACCACCATGTGGACTCATATATCTACCAAAACTCAATTTTGCTTTAAGAGTAGAGCCAGACTCCAAATTTTGTGAAATCCAAATTCAAAGCTTGGGATAAATAATCATAAATACATGGTTGGCAATGTGGTTGTCAGTCAGTTTTTTTCCTGAAATTTATATTTTTTTTTAACATACAAGATATTTATCCAACAGTAGATCTGTAGAACTTCTCTCTTTTTGTATTATTGATTGGTACTAATTTTTGTCTCTTGGGTGTTTCCTTGTTTTGCCTGCGGCGTCTCATCCTGATGACCTCAGGTTGTGACTTACTACAACCAGCTGCACGAGGTGGACGAGAAAATGCCCTGCAACAACTTCGAGCTCAGCGTTGCCATCGCAGAGTCCAGCGGTAGCTGCAGTTCTGACTGCTCAGCAGAACTTATAACAGCATCATAACACATAACAACGTCTAACGCGATGGATAACACAGCATAACATCAGGCACATTAAGATAATCCAAGAAAAAAAAATAAAACTCAGATATTCTCTGAGATTTAGGTGCTCTTTTTTCTTTCTTTCTTTTTTTGGATAACATTGCTTCACTTTGCTGAATCTGGTTCTTGGCTTTTAAAAGAAAAAACACTTTTCAGAGTTTTTTTTTCCTTGTAAATTTTTGACTTCCTAATCGCAGAATTTTTGATTTTTTTTTCTCATAAATTTGTGAGTTTTTTTCTCATAAATTTACCACTTTAATCTCAGAGAATATCTGAGTTTTTCTTGGAAATTTAATCTCAAAATTCTGTTTTTCTTTCTCTGAATATTAGCTCCATATTTTTTTCCCCCTACAATGGCCCTAATATGCAGTCATACAATCCTGATCAATAACATAATGCAGTGTAAAGCATATCATGTATGGGGATTATTATGCCATTACCTCATTAATAATTACATTACAAACTTGCAATGCAGTGAGAATAAAAGCAGTCATGTGCATTCACATCGAAAGGACAAAATGTCCAACCATGGTTAGTTCAAAAAATGATTTTGTGTTTTTCTTCTCCACAACAGAGAAGCCTCCAGCAGATGTGGAGAAATCTTACGAGATCACCATCAAAGTGAGGTGATTATTGTTCTGGTGCCTCCTACGTCTTACATAATGTGTGTGTGCAACAGCTGGGGGTGAAGTGCCTTGCTCAATGATAGTCCAACAGTGGAGGGGTCCGTGTTTTCTGTCCATCATACCTCTTACTGCATATCTCAGACACCAGCGGTCCAGTTTGACTAAATGCTGGAGATTATACATTTAGCCACTGCTCATTTTAAAAAACTATACCAATTGGCCTAATGGGGCCTGAATTTTTCATTTACAACCTGCCTGATTGATATGAAACTATATGAATGGTTGTCGTTCCAAATTACACCGAACCTCCAAATCTTTTAAATTATATTTTAGGCACTCACAATGCAACTGAACATTACCGTATGTACCAACCATGCAACATGTTCAAGTTCAACATTCACCAAAATCACCAAATCACCAAAAAGAACTACCAGGCCAGCCCTAGTTATATAGTTTATATTTTAATTATTTAAACTGCCCCACAATTCCATCTCTGTTGTAATACGGAAGCCAAGCAATGACATTTCGTTGCCAAAATCTCACTGCTGTGTTTTTTTGTGCAATGACAATAAAGAAGGTCTAAAGAAAGTCTAAGGAGGGTGCAGTGTGTGTGCTGAGTGTGTAGTTATTTTCTCAAATTTGGCAAGAACAAATTTAAAAACCAGATCAGTGTCTATTGTATAAGGATTAAATCTGTTGTAGGTGTTGTGTCTGATTTATGGCTGTGCAAACTGAAAAATGTATTGCCAAAGTTTCAAATTTCAAATTTATAGCCGTAGCCTCAATAACCTAGAAAGCCTAGCCTTAGCCTTTCTTGCCTCTCGCCTCTAGCCTTACACACAAACATTCTGATCACTATTTTGTGAACATGAATCATGAACTTTGTGTGTATGTTCATGTCCTCTCAGGTTTACTATTTTACTTTATCTTCATTCTCTTCCTCTCTCACAGAGCTTTAGGACCCATGGATGTCAGGATGGTGGTTCTGGACATCAGTCTGCCCACTGGCTTCACCCCAGATAACTCTGACCTGGAGATGGTAATCAGCACCTAACACTCGTTTTCAAATAGCAGCAGTGTAGAAAAAAAAAGAGCTTTTAGGGTCAAAACCACTGAAAAATGTTTCACTATCTCATTAACAATGTACTATGTTAGGTTTTTTGAATATTTTGTTTAAAAAAAAAACAAAAAACAAAAAACAAACCCTTACTAGAATTGTTAATTAAAGTGGTGTGCCAAGCAGAGAACCAACACAAGTGAGGATTCAATACATCGCTATGCAAAGTCCTGTAATGTGCTGTTGTTGTTGTGCTGTTTTGGCTTTGGAGAATGAAGCTTTTTTGCCTTCCTAACTGGATATGGATCCAAAATGAGTTGGAAAAGTGAGTTTACATAAGGAGAGACAAGTAGTTTTTGCTTGAAAAGAGAATATGAGTCAGAAAGTTTTTAAAACTAGAAATTTTAGCACCTTTGATGGTATTGATTAGTAATCCTGCACGTATTTTGGCCATTTTGTGATCTGAGGTAGTGAAAATTGTATTTATTGGCTCCTTAGACTTGCAGTAGCTAATGATTTCTCCTAGAGGGCGGTGGTAATCACTTTTCTGGGCCAGTGCTGCCAACTGATTCTCTTTGTGTGTGTGTGTGTGTGTGTGTGTGTGTGTGTGTGTGTGTGTGTGTGTCCAGCTGTCCAACTCAGTCGACCGCTACGTCAGTAACTTCCAGATTGTTGACAACCTGAGCGACAGAGGCTCGCTGATCCTCCACCTCTTCAAGGTAACGACACGAGAGGCTGCAGCAAGAAAACAGAGCAAAAAAAAAAATCTGTTTGTATCGATTTTCTCTGTGGCGTTTTCTTCTCTGCCATCCTGTCATCCATTCTGTTCTTTTCTGCAATATGTTCCTTTGCACGCAGTTCTGCTTTCCACTGTTGTGCTGTTGATTTGGTGTAATATGTTCTACCCTGCTTTACTCAATTGTCAATGACACTCCTCCTCTTCTTCTACTGGACTTTACTCAGCCCGTCTATGCTCCTACTCTGCTCTGTGCTGCTTTACTCCACTCTGCTGTTTTCACTTCCGCCATGTTTGTTTATGCTCTGTTCTCCTTTTGCAATGTTTCACCTTTCTTCTCTGTTCAACTCCGATTTTCCAAACTTACTCTACTCCACTTGACTCCTCTGTTTTCTCCTCTCCTCTCCTGTCCTATCAGGTGTCTCACAAAGAGCCAGAGATCCTGATCTTCAAGCTTCAGCAGAGCTTCAAGGTCGGCCTGCTGCAGCCCTCCCCAGTCACCGTCTATGAGTATTACAATCCAGGTAGAAAAACACAAAATTTCATCATCATGTCATCTCTTTACCACAATGGAAAGAAGCCTTGTGTTATCCTCAGTTTTTAAAACACATGTATTTATTTTTAGATTTGTGATTTGGGACCTTCAAGGGAGCTTTAAATTATGACTGAAATTACCAAATAGACTGAGTTGTTCAAATCACATTACATTAAAACTCGTTAATCCTTTTCTAGCCTCTGCTGTGCTGTTGTCTGTGGTAAAATTACAGACTTAACACAATACAAGGTGCAAATTATCTATGGCAAGAAAATAAATAATGTAATAAGTAAGGAGTCATCTTTGTTTTTTCATTTTGTTAGATAGATATTATCACCTCAGTGCAGGGCCGTCTCAAGGAATTTGGGGGCCCCAAGCAAAATCGAGCAGCGTGAACATCGGTGAAATTTGAGGAAATGTCTTTCTCTCGCCTGCTCTCTCTGTCAGACCACCGCTGCAGCCGGACGTACACACCCAGCGAGGACAAGGACGAGCTCGCTCAGATCTGCAGGGACGACGTCTGCCGCTGCACACAGGGTGAGACTGTGCACACGTCTGTAACCATGTGTGTGTGTGGTTTGTGGTTTGTGTGTGTGTGTGTCTGTGTGTGGTTTAACTGTGTCTGTAAACTCTAGGCGACTGTTGCGTCACCAAGGACGACAGCCAGAACTTCCCTGACAAAGCACGAGAGACGTTCGCCTGCCAGACCTTACACCACGGTACGCTCCTCGCTGTCACCCAGCTACACCACAGACACACACACACACACACACACACACTGCAGACAAAAACACTGTAATTAGACTGCATTGAAGTTGCTTTAAAAATCATATGATATGCCACTTAGTGATGCTGACAGTATCTTTCTTTCTTTCTTTCTTTCTTTCCTTTTCTTTCATTCCTTTTCTTTTATCCTTTTTTAACTTTCATAACTTTCATAATTCTCGCAATTATGCGAGAATTATGTGAGAATTATGTGAATTATATTAAGTCTATCTCTGATTAAAAAATAAGATAAAAATAAATCTTATTAATTAACTTATGTTATTATTTATTTATCAGTAACTTTTTTTTTTAAACTGTGTTTTACTGTGTTTGTATACTCAGAGTCTATATGAAAAAATGACTTATGGCCCTTGTTAGTATGTGCTAAACAGTATTACACACCGACTGTGGTGTTCTGACATGTGAAGGAGGCCCTGTTGCAGGTGTGTACGTCGTCTCATTATGTTTTCTCTGTCTGGGAAAAAAAAAATGAAACAAACATTGGCTTCCATGGTAGAAGAACAGAGGAAACTGGTACACTTTTTTTCATTTGAATAAAACAGGATTTCAAAGATTGAAAAAAATGTGTAGATCAAGTGTGCTGATCCGTAAATACATTTAATACTACTTAAATTAATTGGATTATTCCAGTAAGGTCATGCAAAGCCTTTATTCTTTTTCCCTTCATAACTAAACTCCTATGCCTGGTTGGTTGATTGTTTGATTGATTTACTGATTTTATTTGACTAATTAAAAAATACAGTACACACATGAGCATACAATAAAATAAAATAAGTCAGGATAACAGTAAAGTCACAAGACTTATTTCCATTGTGGTCCTAGAAATTCATGGCAGGGAGGCAGGCACATTTTAAAAAAAAACAGCATAAAATGAAGATAAATAAAACCCGGAGGTTCAGAAACCCAACCTTAATACCTAGAGATGGATGTGTTGTCATGATAACCTGTTCAGCATCCAGATCTTCAGTTGTTTTTTTTTGTTTTTTTTTTAAGTGTTTAAAGTGTGAGCAGATTTTATTCTGTTTTGGATTTTTGCAGCTATGTAAATTTGGTTCATGGTATTTGGTATATTTGATAAATATCAGCAAAATAAAAGGGTAGGGTAGGAAAACCAGCGGTATAAATAAGGTAATGACTAAAAATGAGAATTAAACCTGCACTTGCAACTTGACCGAAAGGAGTAAAATTGTCTTTTAAGATGTGATGTTTAAAAAATGACACAGATTTTCTTCTTGTCCTCCAGTCTTCCAGGTGAAAGTCCTGAATGTCAGTCAGAGTAATTATGACAAATATGAGATGGAGATCACACAGGTTATTAAGCTGGGTGAGTCACTAATAATCCCCTAAATCCAAATTTACTTACAGTAATCTATACAAAACTGAAGCAACAAAAATTGTTAAGACATGTTATCAAATGTTAATATTTGTTCATGGTTTTGTGTTTAAAATAGCACTGATTGTGAGTGGTATGATTATAAGGAAAGAGTGTTAACTGTTTTTATGGATAAAAAAATGTGACATACTGCAGGTATAAAAAAGTCCAGTTATGTGTAATTCCAAATCTCTTCTTTCCACCCCACAGGCGTGGAGGCTGGGGTCGCGGCGGGCCAGAAGAGGTTTTTCATGTCCCATGGAAGCTGCAGAGAGGGCCTCAACATGCAAGTGGGCTCCGAATACCTGATCATGGGCCCCGAAGAGGACCAGTGGACCATAGACAGCGACACCAACAGGTCAGGAGACTGAATGACAGGAACCAGAAAAACACTGATTGGACTGTAAAATTCAATAGATACAACGTTGATCAATATTAACAGAGTGATCAAAGTTAAATCATCAGTATCCTTCTTTCTTTCATTTAAACACACTCCTCTGCTGCTCTAAACTCCTGTCAAGAAAAGAGGATAGGAAAAACTAATTTCCTGACAATTCTGCCTGTGCAATAACAAGTCAAGGCCAAACCAAATGGTGTAGTAATGTGGATAAATGTTATGGATAAAAATTATAATGTCAAACTGATATGTAACCTCGACACTGAAAATTGGATTGAATCTGAAAAGCATTAGCATTAAGCAGTCCACCAACCCTGTCACCCTTTGCAGGCAAACTTAAGCAATTATAGCAAAAATTGCCATAACAATTTGTCTCTTGGAAAAGTCTCTTCTTTCGAATCAGCTGCCTTGTAAATATATATTAACTGTTCTCTCTCCTTCCTTGTTTCTTCTTGTCAGGTTCATATATATATTAAGTAAGAACACGTGGGTGGAGCGCTGGCCTTCGTCTGCTGAGTGCTCGAGCAACCCCAGCCTCCGGGCTAAATGCATTGGCCTGGAGCAGGCTGCCTATGAACTGTCCTTCAATGCCTGCAGGGTGTAGAGGCCTACAGCCGCCGTCTGGGATCAAAATCTCTTTGTGCTGTTCTGTCTTTCGGACGGCAGACAAATCGATTGTGGACACATGGATTCAGTGATTTAATTTGGAATTGAGTCTGTGCAATAAGGTTATGGGATATCCTGAGATCAACCAGTTCTTGTTGATGTGTTGGTGAGAAATGAAACTGTTTTGTCTGTTATGGTCATACCCAAGATGTCATTCTGTAGTGTGCAATGGACATGCAATGAGGTAGAACCATGAGGTAGAACTGAGCACCACCAACAGACAGCACCCAAGTATTCATAATCAGAGCTAAGAACATCCTCAACAGTATTACACCTCTAACAAAATGTTACAGATGTTTTTAAGAGTATGCGTGGGGAAATTAGGGCATTGTAGCAAAATAATAGTATTGTTATCAGATTTACAGGACAATGTGTGTGTAGTTTACAGATCTATGAACTTACAAGCCAGTTTATGCAGAATGTGCAAATGAATCACTGGCTACATGTTATTAGATTGTCAAAATTATGAAAAGTCCCCTGTAAAGGAGGAAAAATATATAAAAGTACCAACAGTGAAAGGAAAACACTGCTTGTCTTTGTCTCTGCTTTCTTAATATTTTCATATAAGCCACAGTAAACTCTACCCTGATGAGGCTATTCCTCACCTTTTCTTCCATATTAAATACTATCCAATACAATCTGTCATTGATCATTTGTTCTCTGTAATGGATGTGATTTAAAATGTAGTGAAAGACAAAACTCAAGCACAAATTCAGTAAAAAGTAAAATTATTGACTTCAAAAATACTCAAAAAGGCTTCTCAGTTACAGAAGGTGAGTAATGTAATTAGTTACTTCCACCTCTATCAACAGTCCAAAGCCGGTTTTAAACCCAAATGACCTGGGTAAAGTATTACCAAGGGAACATTTCAAGGAAGTAATAAGGTTCCTTCAGCCCATCGCTGTCTGCATTTCCTCAAAAAGATCCACAAATATTCAGCAAATTATTCCACTGACATATGAAACATAGGCTGCTGTTTTACCCGTCATTTTTTACAATCATCAAGCATCAGGCTATTTCACCTATTTTAATCCCCTTGCTGAAAGACTACTGACACGTTTTACAGTATTATTCTCTGGAGCTCTTTTTTTTTTTTTTTTTTTTTGTAAAAATGAGTTGGGAAGCCCACGCCTCACTTTTATTTTGCTTTTATCAAAGAGAAATGTCCTCCCCTTGCCCACAAAACGGGTCCAGAATTGATACAGCAGTGCTTCCTTGTTTTATGAATGAAGCTGTAACTAAAGCAGCTGCACTGTGTGTTTGACCAATCAGAAATTTTTTGGGTGTGAGCCACACCCATTAAAGTTCCGGGATGATCTGAAAGTCATCAAAAAGTCAGTCAAAAAAAAAAAAAAAAATCCCAAGAACAGGAAAGTTCCTGTGGTTGAAATGGACCTTACAAGTGATTTTTTTTTTCTTTCTCCTCTTTTTTTTCTTTTCTTCTGGCTGCCAAGTTGCATGCTAGAGTGGAACGGTAATCATAGTAATACCATGCAGGTTACACAGTAATTGGAGGCTATAGTAATGTAGGATACATTAATTCAATGGCAGAGCTAGGGGATGGAAAGAGGTGGCAGCTGCTACTCTTAAAAAACAGGTCACCCCGAAATCAAGTGAACGCAGCATGATGTGTGTGGAAATCTATGGACAAGTTCAAGAGGGTTGAGACTCTGCTAATGCACTTTTTCTCTGACTCACAGCAGTCAGTAGTCTTGGCTGGGCTCTAACTGATACATTGTATCATTAGAATGGAACACTGAGCACACATGAACTGATACATTGTAAAACTGGAATGGAACACTGAGCACACATGAATTGATACATTGTATCAATTCAGTGCAGTCTTTTGGAGATCGGAGGCTGTGCTGACCACTTGCTAAACAGATTAGAATACATGGCAGTCATTGAGGATAAATTCTATGAAATTATGACTACATTCGATTCCAAACTGCTGTCAGTGGTGCCAACCAGAATACCAAGTCGCTGTCCATGGTGCTGACCGGATTTATTGTGTTTATGTCGCTGTCTGCGGCGCTGACCAGGTTATCGTGGTTTAAGTCGCTATCCGTGGTGCTAAGCAGAATGTCAAGTCGCTGTCCGTGGTTCTGAACGTATTAGTTTGTTGATGGCGCTGTCTGTGGTGCCGACCAGGTTATTGTGGTTTAAGTCGCTGTCCGTGGTGCTGAACTGAATATCAAGTCGCTGTCCAGGGTGCTGAACAGATTAGTGTTTGTTTCTGTCACTGTCAGTGGTGCTGACCAGGTTGCCATGGTTTAAGTCACTGTCCGTGGTGCTGAGCAGAAAATCAAGTCACTGTCCGTGGTGTTGAACAGAATATCAAGTCGCTGTCCGTGGTGGCGGGAGGCGTTGTGCTGGGAAGCAATTTGTCGGGATGCGTTGTGTTGGGAAGCAGTGTGTCGGGAGGCGGTGTGTGAGAGGTGGGAGGTGGTGTGTCGGGTAGCGGTGTGTCAGGAAGCAGTGTGTCGGGAGGCGTTGTGTCAGGAAGCGGTATGTCGGGAGGAGTGAGGCGATGTGTTGGGAGGCGGTGTGTCAGAAGGCGGGAGGCGCAATAGCGCAATAGCCTATGCATTATCACCCTCTTCTGGTTAGTGATAGAAATTAATTGTCCACAGACAGTCAATAATTAGATAGAATAATAATATTTTTATTATATGACAGTGGCGGGCCGCATAAAAATGACGCATGGGCCGCGGGTTGAATATCCCTGATGCACATCATCCTGATCCACATTAGCCTGGTCAGCACCATGTTGTCAGAATAGGCGTTGCATGTTGAGGTGAGCAGTGAAGACATGAACTGATACTCTGTGTCATCAGAGAGAAACAATGGAACAGAGTGCTTTCATGCAACAACAGGGTCGTATATTTCGGCAATAATTCTCCAACTTCAACAAAATGCTTACATTTCAAATTTTTAATGACTTCAGCCTCATAATATTAAGGCCAATATTTTTTGTTTCTAGTCGACTAAACATCCAAAACAAGCAAAGCAACTTAAAAAAGCAATTTAAAAGTGTGTTGATTGGTTTAATGTTTTTTGTAGGACTGCAGATGGAAATTAGCTTCCCTGCTAAATCTGGTGCACTCATCTTTTTATTCTTGTGAATAACTTATGAAAGTGCACACTGTCCTTTATAAATTTAATAAATGAAAATATAAATAAAATAGATATGTATGTAATGTGTGTAATATATTTACTATTTCTGGTGGTAACTCATGAATACCGATACATTTTTATCCCTTTGCTTCAACTTTTGGAAAGAGGCATATTCTTAAGAGTTGTTGCATATATATAAGCAAAAAACACAAAGCCAAATGATTTTACATACAGTTCTTCACAATATACTGTGAATTGCTGCATGTTGTGTCCTGAGAAACATATCTTTCATCTCAAAATGGCCACTCTGTTAAATGCACATTAGATACTTCAGCATGTTTCAATAACAGACCACAGCTGCATTGTTGTGTTCAAACTCTGGCATTTTTACAGGGTTTTTGGACCGTGGAGTACAGCTGAGATGGACCTGCCTCATCTTCCCGGCTTTTGTTTCTGACAGGGAAAAAAATTAATTAGTGTTTCCTGAAAATGACAAAATAAAACATCAACCCTCCTGTTACCTTCAAATTCTTGTAACCCCCTGTTACCTTCATTTTTTTTATCAGTTGTTGTTTATCAGAAATTTTAACATCCAAAAAATTATTCTTAAAAAAAAAAATGTTACCCAAGTTTATGTGCTGGTTATTTTATGTCTCTTTTTGAATACTAAATAGTCCTTTAAATAACACCTAACCCCAATGAAACACCAAAATGTGTACAGGACACTGAAAACATATCATGATATTAATTTTATGTTTTCCCAGTTGTCCCCAATAAAATCAGAAAAGTCACTAAATATGAAGAAAAAAAAAGTTAATCATATGTTTAGAGTTGTTAAAAAGTGAATAGGGTAAAAGTGACCCCAAGATAAATAGAGAGAAAAGTAAAGTCACATACTGATTAAAAAGAGGTTCCAGTAATTAAAACAGGCGTGTAAAATGTGTATATTTGTCATCTCCTACAAGGACAATGTAAAGAGCTGCTCACCCAGGGTTGGTTTTATCTGGTTTAAAGTTGACAGCAGCATATTGCACTTTCTCCTCTTCCTCTCTCTGGGGCTGAGGTATATTAACGTTGGAGTAGAGACAATCCTCATTGTTCTTCGAGAAGTGGACGGAGGTGTAGTGAAGCTCATCCTGCTGCTCTGTCTGTTGTGTCTGTGCTGCAGCTGACGTGGTATCATACATGGGGTTTAACTGGTGGATAGATGACACACACGTTTTACTGTCCTTATTATTGTATAGACAGTGGATTTACAAAGATAAATACATTTGAACAATGACATTTTGTTTACTGAAGATCCTGAAAATGAAATATTTTTAGTGACTGATCATATAGAGAAGGTATTGAAAATGACTGAATAGGCATTTTATAAGTATAATTGCTATTATAATTGCATACTGCCTTTCACAGTGTCACAGATGTGCTTTGTACAAGTTAAACAGTGTTAGGAAGTTGTACCTTGTGTGGTCATTATGTGGCTCACTCTCCCCCTGAGCTTTACCCTATAATGATTTTGTGCCATAGTTTCATGTGGCAATTAATTTGGCATGACAGGAAAAAGAAAATTGAATTGCATAAACTTTAAATATGTTGCTGATCCCCTTATCAAAATCCTCTGACAATAAATGTAATTTAAGACTAACTTAAAGGGGTAACATAATTTCTCATATGCGCTTGTTTTAAGATTAAGGTATTAAGAGATCACATCACACTTTTATTCTCTTGGACAGAAAATGCTGTGATTAATCTTTTTCGAAAGTGTTTATTTTAAAAAAACAATAAATACGATTTTTATTGCACCATAGCGATTAATTAACTAATTAACTGTCCTGAATATATCTGCAGCGGACTGACTGACTGTCTGATCAGTTGTTCCAGAGACCTGTGTGGGACGAGATCTATCTCTTAATGTTGCAACTTCTACTAGTCGCCAGCAGAGGTCAACAAAGACAGAAAAGATAAAAGATAACTTTTTAACCGATGGAATTGTCTCTATTCTTCATTTTGACTTTTGACCTCCCATCTTTATCTGATAGAGGAAGGTAGAGGAAAGATAGACAGCTGTCAAGTTGTGCAGAGTGACCGATGAGCATGAGGAGCCAGACTGAGTGAGGAAAAGTTTTTGTTTGTTTGTTTGTTTGTTTTCTTCTATTTTTTGGCATTGAAATTGTTTAGCTCCTCTTCCTCTTCCTCACCTGTAGCCTGTTGTCTGGCGTTTGTCCAGGTTCGGATGGTTGTGTGAAGGCCTTTTTTCTTCTGGTTAGCAGAAAGAATGAACAGACAGATGCACAAATGAACTGAATCACAGAAAAAATGACTGATTTTTAAGATGCTTCAGTGAACATTACAGTGAAACAGAACTGCTCACCTAATCCTCAGGAAGTTCAGATAGAGCAAGGCAGAGAGGAGTATGACAGCCAGCAGAGCAGCGGGGATTACAAGAGCAACTGCTGATCTCCATGCAGCTGGAAAATGAAATGAAATGAAAATACTGATGATTTCTTGAGGAAATACAGATTGTGGGTTTGTGACTAACTGACAAAAGGACAAAAACATATTCAGCAAATATGTGCTATATTCATGCTATAATAGTAAATAAGATTCTCAATTTTTTCTCTTAAGCTGAGTCAAATTTCTCACCACAAAGGACTTTTAGAGATAAGTCAGAGTCTGATGGCCCTCTTGAGACAGGAACAGCATGTTCCACTTGTGTAATGTTCTGGCTTTATTGGGTATGTGAACACAAACATATTTTGTTCAGTGATTATCTTTGTTGTAAGAGCGCTACACGACCACAGCACTTTGGCATTAAGGTGGACATCTCCACTGACAGCGACTAAAAAGTGTTGGCATGCTTGTTGGTGGAAGCTGAAGTTGAAGTTGAAGTTTCTTTTTTTGCCAATTCTTATTTTCACCTGTGTCAAGTTTCTTTTTTGGAAGAGAATACAGGTTAAATCACAATACTGGACGATCATACTGGTCTGCTGAAATCTCTTGAGCTGCAAAGGAACATTTACACTACATGTAACTGAATAACAAATTTTACATAAAAGGGATGGTTAAACCACTTTAAAACTGATTTTTTTATTGGGGTATTTAGTATTATTCTTGAGCACTATCTTCATCATCCACCAAGATTTGACAACTTCTGAAAGCCAGTAACTGCAATAAAACAGAGGGCTGGACCATCTGACAGCTCCTGCCCCCCAGTGCCAAGCATCATCTGGTGCCATCTGGTTTCATGTTAACTCAGAATCACCGTGTGCTGTTCTTCGGCATTGTGGCAGATAAGACACAGACATGGCCGGTGCCTTTTCTCTCTAAAACTCACCTTTCGAGCCTCCCACTGAGTGCATCGCTCCTAACACTTAACCTTAAACAATAAGCCAAAATGATGACTCAGAACGTAAAAAAGTAAAAACGTAAAAAACTGCAGGTGCAGTTGAACGGTTATGCGAGTGCCAGAGTAATAAAAACTGATGTCATTCTCTGATTTGATCTTGTGTGTGAAAGTAACTTGTTAATCATTTGCCAGCAAAATTGTTTTTTTGAATCAGGAGAAAACAAACTGCAGGCATCTCTTTGCATAAGAAGGACGAAAGACTCTTAGTTTTGTGATGATTTCTGTACGCAATGATGACAATAAAAACAATTTTAAAAAGTGCATGTATTTGTTTACCATCCCTTTAAATAAGGTAATGCGTATTACAACACAGACAACATCCAGTTCGGGACAGAGGATGTATGTGTGAAGTTGAATGAGCACAGCTAACCTGCCAAAACATTCAACTGTACGGTGGAGTTATGATATCCTCTTCTATTTTGGACTTCACAGTAATATTCTCCACTGTGTTCAGATGTGATGTCAGTGATAGTGAAGGTCTGTCCCAATGCTTCTGGGGAGGCTTCATTCTTCTTGTACCAGGTATAAGTAGCTGCTGGGTTAGCATCACTGCTGCAGGTCAGAGTCACTGAACTGCCCTCCACTATTTCACCAGAGGGACTCACGGACACTGAGGGAACCCTCGGAGCATCTGTAAAATAAGGGGAAGGCGAGGATGTGTCATTGCAATGGCACATCCTGGATTTACAGAAGCAGGCTGGTAATAGCTACTGTGGGAAATTAAACAAGGTAGAGCTGAGAAAAAAATACACACTAAGTAAAACTTAAAAATTGATAAAATGTTGACATTTTCAAACTCACATTTGACATCAGTAGAGGTGGAGTCAGATGTCTTCTCCCCCAGCTCATTCTGCGCTGTGCAGTAAAACTCTCCAGAGTCAGAGGACTGGATGGAAACAAAGTTCAGCTGTGGTCCTGTCCTGAAAGGTTCCTGGTCTGGATTTCCATTCTTCTTGTACCAGGTATAAGTAGCTGCTGGATTAGCATCACTGCTGCAGGTCAGAGTCACTGAACTGCCCTCCACTATTTCACCAGAGGGACTCACCGACACTGAGGGAACCTTCGGAGCATCTGGAGGACATCATGTTATCATATAGGCTTTTAACTGTAAAAGTAATAGTTCACAGTTGTTTGATGTCAGCAGCCTAAAGGTTACAGAGGCAGAATAACCATGTGTAAGAGGCAAAAATGTCAATGGACAAACTGTGTATGTGTGCATATGTGTGTGTTTGGGTGGGTGAGTGGGTGTGTGCCTCTGTGTGTATGTGTTTGGATCAGGCATTAAGAGCACATACTATTTTACACTATCTCCACTCTGTGGAGGAAACTCACAAACTGAAGGAGAGCGGAAACCCTCGTGTCCTTTCACAGCACAGGAATATCTGTCATCAGGATTAAAGTTGCCTCTATAAGAAGAGGAAGCTCCTTCCTCAATTTTCTCTCCGTTCTTGTACCAGACGTAGGAAGGATGATCAGCTGATCGACAAATGCCGCGACACTTCAGCTCCACCTGGCTGCCTGTTACTTTGGTCACCTCCACCTGGAGATCTGCATATGCACATTAAATCATTATCAAAGTATTCAGCAGTATTCATATGTTGATATGCCATGAGTTTGTTTAAAGTTAGCATGTTGTTGTTGTTGTATGTATCAGTTTGTGTTCAGCAGTACCTGTGACAGTCAGAGTTGTACCAGGTAAACTGCTCCTCCATTCAAAGTTCTTCGATGTTTTGAATTTGAAGCGATACTCGGCTGAATCGCTCTCTCTCAGCTCAGTGATTCTCAGAGTGGAGCGTCCACTCTCTTCAAACAGCTGGACACGACCTGCAAACTCGGCGTCCCCACTGAGGTCCTCAGGTTGTGAGGAATCCCACCATCGATCACTTTGTTTGAGACTGAACCAGAATTTTGATCTAACATCATTTTCATAACTGTTGTATGAACAAGAAATGTCCACTGATGAGCCCTTCACAGCACAGATGCTTCTGTCAGCGTAGGTCACTCTGTTGCAGGTTGGATAGTAGATACCTGAAAGGTGAGACAGGGTGCGGTGTTTCATTGCTACAGGGGTCATCAAGAACTTACACTGAAGCCGCCGAAGCTGAGCTCTACCTCCTCCTCCTCTACCTTTGATATGACCCTTTAATTTTTTTTTTTTTTTTTTTTTTTTTTACTTTCCCAATAATAGTTATCTAATAAGAGGTGCTGACACTTTCAAGTTTGTTTATTGAGCTGTGGAAGAAGGGAAATGCAGGTAAACACAGGGTACCCACCTCTTGAAATCTTAACTGCACCTCCCCTGAAGCATTTAGTTATATGGGTAAGTAGGGAGAAAATCAAGCCTGGTTCCCAGGCTCACAGTCAGTTTTGCAAACTCACTCTTTTTTGGCCAGGCATTAAAAAAACACATAACAACCAACAAAGACAACCGCAATGAAAAATACTTTTTTATGTATGTCTGTCCCATACCCGTGGAGTAGCTGACAAGAACTAGGGTTTTTTCCAGCCAATAAATTAACGTTACAGCCATGAAATGTATGTTGTTGATTCATGAAATAAAGCAGGAATTAAATTTTCATCTATAGCTCATTTACATCACTGAACTAGCCAGCTGGAGGTATCCATTTAGGCTCTGACCTTGTCACTCCCTGCAGTATAAACCATGAAATTTAATATGATAAGAGTGCAGGGAGTGACAATATCAAATCTGTTGGGAGACCTCCAGTCAGAGACTACAGGAGATTTAACCACTGGGGTCACCCATATTAAATACATGCCGTGATGACACAGTACTTTGCCTAAATATTCCACTATGATGCTAAGTTACTGGATACACTGTGCAGTGTACTCACAAACTGAAGAAGAGTGGAAATCCTCACGTCCCCTTACGGCACAAGAACAGCTGTCCCCACGTTTATAGTAGATTCCAATGGAAGAAGAAGGTCCTTCCTCAATTTTCTGTCCATTCTTGTACCAGACATAGGAAGGATGATTAGCTAGAGGGCAGCTGCTGAGACACTTCAGATCTGCCCAGAAAGTAATCTTGGATGGGGTCACCTCTATCCAGAGATCTGGGTTTATGAACATGGAACGGAAATTTCAATGTTTACTAAATGACTGAGTGCACACTGAAGACTGAATGAACAAGTCATCTGATGAAAATGTTACCTGTCACAGTTAAAGAGACTCCAGGTGAAGCGGTCATTCTCCGGTTCAGGTTTGGTATGAACCTGAACTTGTACACAGCTGAGTCACTTTCTCTCAGGTCACTGATTCTCAGTCTGCTATAATATTGATCATTACCCTGATACTCCACACGACCTTCATACTCTGAGTCTGATCTCAGATCCACAGGTTCTTTATCCTCCTCCTTAGTAAACCATAGTGCTTGCTGAACTCTGGTAACACCTTCTTTTCCGCTGTTTGGGTATGTGTAGTTGCACTGCATTTCCACTGTTGATCCTTTTAAGGCACAGATCTTTGTAGGAGTGCAAGTTGCTGCCCAGCCATCCTGTCCCTGCACCACTGTAACACAGAGCACATCAGAAACCATAATCAGATTCATAAAAAATATAACAAGTTACACCCTGATCCATAAACAGGCTAATTCAGTATGTAAAGCATGCTGCATTTCCCAAAACTACTTTGGAGACAACGTGCTTAGTTGCAAACTTAGCTGAGCTTAATACCAAGATGCTTTGGGAAAAGGGAACCTTCAAACTTCTCAGAATAACAAGTATAATAAGAGCTAATCTGCTGCAGCTGCTGCAAGTTCCACATTTTGCAGCTATCTAAGCAGATCTCATATCAGTTGTCTGTCAAACGTGATCATTCTGAACACACAGAAATATTTGTTGCTGCTGGGTGCCGATGCTCTGCCCACTGCCCACTTTACTGATGATGATTTAGACTCAGATAAGTCTCTCTGTCTCTTAAGGGTGTCAGCTAAATTCCCGTGTGTCCACACTTCTATTCTATGATGCAAAAACAACTAACACACAGTCTGCATTGTGGTTTGTTCACACTCTGTTTAACCCCTTTCTGTTCACACTGTGGTGATGAGCTGCTGAGTGGACTGTGACAAGAAACTGAAGCTTCATGGTAAAAATGGAGGTGTGAGAAACTGTTCTGCACATCTGAACAACTCAGTGGCCCAATAGTGTTGATCATAAATGGACATGACACACTGATATGAGATCATAAAATGAGCTTAAACCATTCAGTGTGGATACACAACTTTAAACTTTAAAACAGAATGACAAAGCCAAAATGAAACAGAATGCACGTAATTTCTCAGTTATCAAATGTATTTTATATTTTATTTTTTATTATTTTTTTTTTTCCTTGGACATAAAACCTGCAGTAATGCTGAGCAAAAATACAAACGCTCATTTTGTAATGTCACAGCTTTCACCAGTATAGTTAAGCATGGTGTATTAGGGCACTGTCGTTGATATGAGCGCTAGCAAACTGTCTACAGTTGAAAAAGAAATGTACGATACCTCGCAGAGACAGAAGGAAGACAACAAATCCACTTGCTGCTGCTGTGAAACTCATGGCTGGGCCAATGGTCTCATGCCAACCCGGTCTGGAGTGGTAATTTGCTGTGTGACCATTAAATATGACCAGGCTTCCTTCCTCATAACAGTTGAAACAGAGAATGCTGGGAAATGAAGTGTAATGGTGAAGATGACTGCCCAGTTTGTTGTCTGTATAGAAAATAATGAGAGTTTTTGCCAGAGAAACTCAGAAAGCCACACATTTCAACCACAGGAGTGACACCTCATATCTCCACAAACCAGCACAGCTCTGTCATTCTGAAAAGACTTTAAAAAAAAAAAAAAAAATTATTAAGACACACAAAGAAGATCGTTTCTTTGAGCCACCATTTTGCACCGTCATTCAACAATCGCACAGGAAGAACTCCATCACCGAAGAGGAAGAGAGGGCGGTTTCTCCACCAACACTGGCCTCAGTACAACAGAGTGCATTGCTAAGACTGAACAGTATTTGCAATGGCATGCATCGCCATATTTTTAGAACGGTGTAAAAAGAAGTGTAATGAGAAGTGGTTCTTTAGAGTCTCAACAACAGCAACAAATGACAGTAAAAAAAAATCATTCCAAACAGCTTAGCTAACTTAAGTATTTTGAAAGTAAGTAGCAATTTAAAGTAAGGCAAACTATTTGTTCTGACCTCTGTTTGAGTGCATGCATAGTAGTTAGAGGATTTTGCATAAAGCAGCGCCCCCTCCTGGGCATTCAGTGGCAGTAATTAGAATGCAGGAAATTTCATGCAGTGTTGTCAAAACCCGGTGGAGGGCACTGTGTGGCTGTTTCTCTCACTGCTGTCGTCTTCAGTATTGTAGCCTTGGACACTAATTGTCTGTAAGGATTTTTATTATTTTATGATTAAATTGGATGCCACGCATACATTTGTCTGTTGCAAATTAAGTCTCGAGATGAGTCAGCTGTTAGTTAGCGTAGCTATAAGCCAACAATAAGAGCTGCTTTGCTCCAGCATTTTTTTTCTTATGTGGTTATGCTTGTGTAGCAAGTGACACTCATACTTTGATTAGTGTTTGTCTTCTGTACTTTATTGCAGTTTTACAGTTAAATTGTGGACCTTCGTTAAACACTGAAGAAATGTTACGCCTTATGTTTATTGGAGGACTTCAAGTTAGAAGCTAATTGTCTAGCACTTGTGACGACCCTCTCAACCTGACTGTTGTTTTTACCTTGCAGGTGGGCGGGGACAGAGTGAGCTGCAGGGTGGAACCTCTCATTAGCAGACTTGACACACCTGGGCCCTGTTTGTCAAGACAGTATCCCTGCGTTCCAAATCGCATACTTATACTTTTTACTTTTAGTATGTACTGCAGCTGCCCTTACAAAATATGTAGTTTAGTATGAAATATGCATGCATATGCATACTATTGGGACACACTACATACATCATCCCTGAAGTCCGCCCCTCTCGCTCACTTCCGCCGCGGTTTGTAGCGGGAAATTTGAATGTTGTTGTCAAAATGCTGGTGCTGTTTCATACTGCGCTGTCGTCTGTCATATTTCTGATCTTCTGTCTTCCTGTCGCTTCTGCTGTCACTGAGCGTGTTTTGTGCGATATGTGTGTTTTGTTGTCCATATGTGGGTGTGGCTTGTACACGCAACTCAGTCAGGGCGACGTAACGTCCGCTGCGCAAAGGATTGTGGGTCAGAATGGCCAGAGAAGCATGCTGAAATCCATACTGCGAAATCTGACTGGATGTAGTAGAACATCCTGGTACTCTTGGCATACTGCATCTGACATACTATGTATTGGGACATACTAAATCTTTTTTTCTCCTACTAAATAGTATGGTAGTATGAGTATTGGAACACAGGGAGTATAAAAACCCTCTGGAGCTCAGTCTCTCTCTCCTTCCTGCCTGAGACAGCTGTTTGGTTTGGTTTGGTTTGGTTTGGTATGCTATTGGTTTCTGTAGTTGCACCATGCATGCAACGCTGCATTACCATGCCTTTCCACTCATCCCTGTCATTTGCTGTCCTGCTTTCACCTGCAGCCCACATTTTAGTATCAGTGCAGAGGACAGTGAGGGCAGTGACAGTCTGCTCAAATCACCGGAGAATGAGAGAGACTCTGCAAGAGAAAAAAGGAACCCCTGTTTTACCTCCTCTTGACTGATATGAGCCTTCGCCCTATGAGCGCTGGGATAGGCTCCCCCACAACACGTACACACTAAAAACTGCTGGGTTAAAAAAAATAACCCAACTTTAACCCAACCCCTGGGTCAAAAAGGGTCCAACTACTTGCTCTGTTATTTTGACTCAAGAAACTGGGTTATGCATTTTGACCCATAATCTGGGTTAAATAAATAACCCAATTTTTCTTTTAACATGACCCAGGATTGTAGTCAATATAACCCAACTTATAGATCATATTCATTTAGCCCACCCAACCCAAAAGTTGAGTGGGCTAAAACTTTCACACAGTATTCTTACTAATTAAGCACTTGAACATTTATATGATTTTACTGCACATTTCCACAGTGTTATAGACGCAAACACACAACGCTATTCAATTCTGAATATGCAATCACACGCAAGTGCGGTATCAGCAGCTAATTCAATTGTATGCTCAGAGGTGGAGCCAAGCCCTGACTACAACCCAAGCCCGAAGACACACATCACTACCGGTTTTACACTGTTAAATTATCAAGTGCCATTATTAAAGTGCATAGTTAAGTTGTTTAAAGTGCATTTTCTACCCACCATGTTGTACAATATTTACAAAGCAAAGCTATCAGTCACTAGTAATAAAGTGCTCTTCGTTACACAAACTGTTTGTAAAGTATTCAATCAATCAATCAATAAGCAATCAATCAATCAAACCCAAGTCTCTAACCCAACAATGGGTTACTCTCAGAAAAAGTAACCCAGAAATATTACCCAACTCAAAAAACCCACAAATTGGGTCAAAATAAAATCCTTCTAACCTAAGAAATGGTTATGGCTCTGAAAAAATGACCCAGAAATGTAACCCAACACAAGTAACGCAGGAATTGGGTTAAAGAAATAACCCAAGTGTTTTTAGAGTGTAGTCTTTGACATACATGACCCTCAGAGGAATTTGAAAACACACCACATACATGCACTGCTGGGTTAAAAACAACTCAATTTGGGTTATTTTGGTAACCCAGTGCTGGGTCAAAAAGGGACCGACCCAGCACTGGGTTGTTTTAACACAGCACAGCTGGGTTATTGGTCTGACCCAGCATATTGGGTTATGTTTTCTACCCAAAAAATGGGTAGAAATGACTATATTGATGGGTTAAACTTGCCAAAAAGTGGGTTGAAAAATACAACCCAAATTCTGGGTTATCGGTATTATTTAGGTTAAAATGACTTGTTTTCACATTCACACACACAGTCATACCTAGGACCAACTTAGCTTCTCCAATTCACCTGACCTGCATGTCTTTGGACGGTGGAAGGAAACCGGAGTGCCCGGCGGAAACCCACGCAGACACAGGGAGAACATGCAAACTCCACACAGAAAGGACCTTGGGTGGGAATCGAACCCAGGACCTTCTCACTGTGAGGCCACAGTGCTAACCACTACACCACCCTCATTTCTCCTCAAGCCTCATACCAAACTTTCTTTTGGCAAACAATTGTACATTGCAAATTTAAAAAAAAAAAAAAAAAAAAAAAGTTTTCAGTAACGTTCATGGACTAATTATTTTTCCACTTTTTCCATTGAGCCAGAGGTAGCTGAAATCTTCGGAGCCTGTTTAGCTCACATAATAAACACTTTAACCATCAAACCTAGTAGTCTAGCCTAGGGGGCTGTGCATCCACAGCATAGACAGACAAAATGTTTGTTTGTTTGGTAGATTTTTTTTTTTTTTTTTTAGCTCACTTTGACAGTAAAATAAATTAGTTGTAGTTTCACTATTTTACCGTTTTCAGATACATCCCGGACCCAGAGCAATGCTGCTGCGTGCTGCTTGGTCAAGTCGTGTCGTCCTCTGCTCAAAAAAGGCTCGCTGGCTGCAAGCATCTCCAACCCATTGCGTTGGGTCACCATTTTTAACCCAAAGTTGAGTCAAAGTCACCCAACCCATGATCCAGCTGCCTGAACCCAGCATTTGGGTTACTGAAACAACCCAGCAGTTTTTAGAGTGTGAACTGACACATTGTTGGCCAATTGAACCAGTTGTGGATTCGAACCCTGGACCCTTATATCCCTCGACTGACTGACTGGGGAACTGGGGAGACTTCCTACACACCTTCTACAATTTGAGGCGATGACATCATGTGTCACACATCTTTTTTCTATGTAAGCTTAAAACGTTTACAACAGTCAAAATATTGTTGATAAACCTTAAAACAAACAAACAAACAAAAAAAAAAACATTCACACAGCATTCTGCTGAGTCCACATCTATTGTGAAGAACACTTTGCTGACACTGGGTCAAACATTATGTGGAACAGAAAATGTTGTGTATACGGCACAAACTACACTAAGACACTGAACATCACAGGAAAGTCGCCGTTGGACCGAGCTGAACTCAAGCCACAAGATAACCAGGATTTCTCCGGCTTAATCAGAAGGAAAACAATGAAAGCACTCAAGCTGTTAAAATGATTGTGTGAGTCAAAGTGTGACATGGAATTTGCAGTCTGGATAATAAAATAACAACAACAACAACAACAACAATAATAATAATAAAAATAATGACAACTTTATTAGATTGATCTTTGCTTCATGTTACAAAGTGGAAAGAAGCTTATTTTTCAGAGCCAACTTGTGTTTTTAAAATATATGAGCAAAAGAGAAAGATATGAAATACATTTTTTTTATTATTTCAATGTGGCCACTTGTTTAATTAAACATGAAATAATAAAATGTATAAATAACAAACAAAAGAGCTGTGTTGTGTTCAGATTTTGGGGTTTTTATGATTCTGGTTTTGAGAAAATGAGTTAAAGTATGTAATATAGTCCATGGATGAAATTTTGATTTCAGAGGTGGGAGGGACACAACTGGCTTGAGTACGGAGGTGGGGGGCGGGGTGGCGCTTGAACTGCTTGAGGACCAAAACTGCCATTTGAACAAATTATGTCCGTGATACAGTCTGACTATAAAATGATATTTATAATAAAAATAACAATAACTTTATTATGATAACTTTATATTGTTACTAAATGCATAAAACAGGCAAATACAGCCGTCAAAAATTGGATCCAGCTTACATGGTTTTTAATCATGTAGACCAGGGGTGTCAAACTGGTGCCATGGAGGGCTGAGAGGCTGCAGGTTTTCATTCCAACCGAAAACTCCACCAGGTGATTTCACAGATTAGTTCCTTCCTGCTTGGAGGTGGGGTGATCGGTGAAATCACCTGGTGGAGTTTTCGGTTGGAATGAAAACCTGCAGCCGGTCGGCCTTCCATGGCACCAGTTTGACACCCCTGATGTAGACAATCTGTCTGTGCTGCTTCACTCAGCTGTAATGTGAAGGCCAGCTCACTTAGAGCCTGATTTGTCTTTTAAAGTTGAGAGCAGCATATTGGACTTCCTGTTCTTCCTGTCTCCGGGGACGAGGCGTCTTGATGTTGGAGTAGAGAGGATCCTCCTGCTTCTTAGAGAAGACGATGGTGGAGTAAAGAAGCTCATCCTGCTGCTCTGTTGGTTGTCTCTGTGCTGCAGCTGATATGTTGTCATACACAGTATTTAGCTGCTGGATAAATCATACAAAGAGATTACATCATATTGATTTTGTACTTGTACTGATTTTGTAATTGATTGATTTTTACTGTCAAACTTAGTTTTCTTTTTGAAAAAGAAATAATTTCAATCACAACATATGTACAAAAAGCATGGGAACTGAGGGACAAAATGGTGCTGTTAAAATGAAAGGGATAGTTGCTCCGTATTGCCTTTCACAGTGACTAATCACAGGTATGCTTTATCCAGGTTAAGCAGAATGATGAGTTATAGGTTTGTAAAACACTGTGTCATATAATCTCATGTGGGATGGGCCATTAATTTGACATTTCAGACAAACACAATTTAATGATTTATTAAATTTTATTGAGATGTTGCTGACCCTAAATAGAATTTAAGACTTAGGGCTCTAGTTTCCCGGCACAGCGCAGGGTGGCGCAGTGAGGCAAACCCCGCGCAGAGCTAGTTTCAACCGGCGAAACGGGAGAGGCGGACAGTGTCCAAGTTTCGCAGACGGACTTGCACCGAGATGAGAGTGGCGGCGCAGCGGGGGGAGGTGTCAACAGATTCAACTTGCCGCAGTGACAGTTTCGTGCCAAAAGGCTTCGCCGAGGTGCGCCAAAAGCTCGCCATCTGAAACCACATCTACTTTCCGCGCAAGGCTGAGCGGAGCCAGCGCAGTGGAAGTTTGGCTGGCTGGCGCACATCACCAAAACCTCACAATCAGCATAAACAGTGCCAATCTCCTTTGATCTGACATCAGCTGTGACGGGACAGTTGATATGGAGATATATGTATGTGCTGATTGTGATCGTAGCATTGAATAGTGTTTTTTTCGGTATTTATAACATTGTTCATGTGTCTGACATTCCGGAAGCCTGCCTGTGAGGTTTTGGTGCTCGCCGGTCTCCGCTCCACGCCTGTCTCCTGAGCTCCGCTCCGCCTGCGGCATTAGACCTCCATGTCAGCTGTGTAAACTTTCATTACGCCTTCGCGCAGCGCATTTTAAAGGCGAGTACAGGGGCTCATTTGATTGGTTAAATGTGAATCGGCTGTGTCAAACCCACTCCACGCCTTCTCTCCTCCCTTGCGCCGGTAGGAGGGACGGCGGAGTACTTGCGCCACCGAGCATGGCATGCCAAACTTGGAAAATCCGCCTGGCCACACCCAGTTGGCGAAGCGCATCTGCGCTACGCCCCCGCCTCGCCAGGTCTGCGAAACTAGAGCCCTTAAACTTAAAGAGGTGACCAGACAGAGACCAGAAGTGCTAGACTCTAAAGATTGGATTTTTAAGAGATCAGATCACTTTTATACACTTTAGATCACTATATTTCAAAAGGCCAGTGAGTACAATTTGCTCTGCCCAGTAGCACACAATGACCAGAGTATATCTTCAGGGTTTTGATACAGTTGTTGATCAGTACCAGAATGTGCCAGATACTTGTGTGGGAGGAGTTCAGCTCTATTGATTTTAATTTTGGTGTGGTTTCTATTGATCACTGATAGAGGTCGGTCAGTGTCAAAGATTATTTGATGCTGCTGTACAAAACAATAACGTTGTGCAGATGGAATTGTTTGTATTATTCAGTTTGATGGTTGACCTGCCACAATTTATCTACTTGAAAACGCTAGTGGACAGAAAGACAGGTTTTCGTTTGGGTGGGATGACAGGGAGTGACTAAGGAGGAGAGTCAGACTGCGTGTGACGAAAATATTTTATTTTGCACATGATTTCCTATTCCTCACCTGCAGCCTGTTGTCTGGTGTTTGTCCAGGTACAGACGGTTGTGTGGAGGCCTTTTTTCTTCTGGTTAGCAGAAAGAATGAACAGACAGATGCACAAATTAACTGAATCATAGAACAAATGACTGAATTTAAGATGATTCAGTGAACATTAACAGTGAAACAGAACTGCTCACCTGATCCTCAAGACAGTCAGAAGGAATAAGGCAGAGAGGAGTATGACAGCCAGCAGAACAGCAGGGATTACCATAGTAGCTGTTGATTTCCATGCAGCTGGAGAATGGTGATGAAATGGAAAAGCCAACAGTAAATTGTGGTTACAGGGGGTTGGGGTTACAGAATGTTTGGCCTTGCTACTGATTGGTTAACCAAAAGCATAAGATATTCTTTTTAAGGTTGAAACCTGACCGAATACCTCCCCTACTACCTTTTGAGGAATTTGGGGAATAAAATATGTCTCAACTATATTTTTGAAATCTCGCCACATTGCTCTGAATAAAATAAACCTCACATTCAAAAAGAATTAAGCCATGGATGACATCCAGTGCAGGACAGATGAGCATGACTTACCTGCCGCAACATTCAACTGTACTGTGGATTGATGACGTCCTCTTTTGTTCTGGACTTCACAGTAATATTCTCCACTGTGTTCAGATGTGATGTCAGTGAAGGTGAAGGTCTGTCCCAATGCTTTTGGGGAGGCTTCATTGTTCTTGTACCAGGTATAATTAGCTACTGGGTTAGCATCACTGCTGCAGGTCAGATTCACTGAACTGCCTTCCACTATTTCACCAGAGGGACTCATCAACACTGAGGGAACCTTGGGAGCATCTGTGGGACATGATGCATAGACACAACATATCAATGTTTAACTGTCAGATATTTGTATGAGGGAATACTGTGAGTACTGCTATGTATTGTCTTATTTCACCAATGAATGCATTGTGAGGCCTTCTGTTACTTCTGAAGAGAACTTGAGCTTTTTAGGTTTTAGACAACAACACCAAAGTGTTGTGGGGCAGCTCAAATCACTGAACAAAATATTTATATGCACTTTTTTCACCACTACATCTACAGAATCAGCTAACCTCTTCCTGACAAATGTATGTACATTTCACATTTCACTTACATGTTTTTGTCTGGTATCAAATTAACAAAAACCGGTGGTAAGAGCCTGGAGTATCTTTCCAATATCATTTTTAATTTACTTTGGGGCCACAAAACCCAGACTCGTGGTTAGGAACTAAATGGAAAGCTCTCTCAATTATATATGTCACTATCATTGCAGGGATTTTTCGATTATTGTAAATTTAATTTAGCTTGTAATAAAATCAGTTCACAATAATATTTCTCATCAAATGATTTAAATGGTACATGGTCATTATTCAGTGTGTGGGATAATGTACAGGGAGCCAGGAAATGACAGAAAACATCAGTGGACACCATCAGGTTTTGGTGTCTCAGAACCTCTTTCTAGAGTTTTCATTTCCCTCTGACATTTAACAATCATATAGTACAGGAAAAATGCCATTGTTGAAGAGGCACAGAAATCAATTTCTTCACCAAAACCAGCATCAGTGGTAGAGAAAGCAATATAGAATCAAGCCATATTACATTTGGAGCAATAGTGCATGGCTCTCCTTAATTGACAACCAGAAAAATTATCACTCTGCTATTGCTATTGCTATTGCTGCTGTCATCCCCATATACAAGTATCACTGACATCGAAATAGATGAAGTTCAGGGACAGTTTCTGGCAATAGTTGAAAGGCATTCTGGGAAATGTAGAAAATGAAAAAAGTGGAAAAAGAAGAAAAAGAAAAGTAGAAAAAAGTAGACAAAGCAGGTTGAGCTAAAGTGTGCATAACAAAAAGATATTGCAACACTCCTCATAAAGAACTCCCAGAATGCCCTGAAACATTACTGACTGCTGATACAGTATATGACAGTACTTCCAAAAGGTGGATTTTTTTTCTTTGAAAAATGACATTGATTTTTCAGATTAAGCTTATCAGGCAGGAATAAGTAAAACATACTTTTTCTAATATTTTCTGCTTACATTGGACATCAATGAAGTGAGATGAAGAGTTTATCTGTCCATGCTGATTCTCAGACTGACAGTGGTATGTCCCTGTGTCCTCAGAGCTGATGGAGGTGAAGTTATAACTTCTCTCTGGTCCTTGAAGCAGAGTTTGGTTCTCCTTGTACCAGGTGTATTCGTCCACTGGAGGGTTAGCATCACTGCTGCAGGTCAGAGTCACTAAACTGCCCTCCATTATTTCACCAGAGGGACTCGCCAACACTGAGGAGCTCTTTGGGGGATCTGAAGGGCAATCCATATAGACATGTGTTAGAACATGCCGTAGTATGTGTGTGTGTGTGTGTTTGTCTCTTTTCCCTTCCCTTTGTTTGGGGGGAGGCAAAAGTTATCAATAAGTAACACTCCCCTGTCCCTCAACATCTACTCACATTTGACATCAACAGAGGTGGAGTCAGATGTCTTCTCCCCCAGCTCATTCTTTACTGTGCAGTAAAACTCTCCAGAGTCAGAGGACTGGATGGAAACAAAGTGCAGCTGTGGTCCTATCCTGAAAGCTTCCTGGTCTGGATTTCCATTGCTCTTGTACCAGGTATAATTAGCTGCTGGGTTAGCATCACTGCTGCAGTTCAGAGTCACTGAACTTCCCTCCACTATTTCACCAGAGGGCCTCACCAACACTGAGGGAACCTTCGGAGCATCTGTGGGACATGACATTGACAATAGTGATGCACGATATTCAGTTTTTGACAATGTCCAATATATCAATATTTTCCAACTCTTTTGGCTGATTGCAGATGCCGATATCAATATATGCACATATTTTTACTGTACATATTTTTTTTTTCCCACCTAATTGCACAGAACATCATATCTATCCTATAGTGGCATTAACACATTATTATTCATACTTATTGGCATAATTATTATGGCCCACTGGCAGATGCAGACATTAAATACAATGGTTTTCAAAATGTACACATTCACAGGGTAAAATAAGAAACCTACTTCAACTTAGGTTATGTAAAACATGCCATATTTATTTTTATATAACATTCCCTTTCACACATAACTGTAAAATTTGATTCCTTCTTAAAAAGGCTTGAACAATGCTGTCCCTGTCAACAGCTACAACCAGGGCAGATTTAACTAATTTCACATATCACGTCATATCAGGCTGATGTAAATATTTAATTTTAAAGCCAATGTCGGCCAATACTAATGACATGCCAACATTACTGTGCATCTCTAATTAACTTTAAGATGGATGGGCATTTGTTGTGAGACATTAAAATACATGCTGCCATGGTACCATGTGTAGTAAACTCACACACTGCTGGAGAGCGGTAATCCTCATGTCCTTTTACAGCACAGGAATAGCTGTCTTCTGGGTAAATGTTGAGTGTGTATGAAGAAGAAGTTCCTTCTTTAACGTTCTGTCCATTCTTGTACCAGATGTAGGAGGGACGAGCAACTGGACTACAAATGCTGTGACAATTCAGCTCTGCCCTGACTGAGTTTAGTTTGGTCACATGCACCTGCAGATCTGGAAACGTGAACATGCAGAAGAAATGTCACTAAAGGCATTCATTCACGTGCGCACACACACACACATACAAAGAGAGAGAAAAGGCATCATCTGATGAAAATGTTACCTGTGACAGTTAAAGAGACTCCAGGAATACCATTAAATTTTCCTCCCTTTATGTTTGTTATGCACCTGATCATGTACACAGTCGAGTCAGTCTTCCTCAGGTTTTTGATTCTCAGTCTGCTGTACTTGTGTTCATTATGAAACTCCACACGACTTGCATACTCCGAGATGAACTTCAGATCCACGCCTCTCCTCTTGCCAGAAAACCAAAATAAACTTCTAACTGTGACCACTTGGCCACGTACTTTGTTTGGGTATGTGTAGTTGCAGTCTATGTCCACTGTTGATCCTTTTAAGGCACAGATCTTAGTAGAAGTGTAAGTCGCTCCATAGTGACCCTGTACCACTGTAACACAAAGCACATCAGAAACCACAATCAAATTCATAAAAAAAAAAAGAAAAATTAGAGGACAGACTTTCCTCTGCAGTGGAGCTGCTTCGATACAGTATGTAAACTACGGGCTGTATTTTCCAAAACCACTTTCGTACTGGCATCATCTCAGCTCCACTGTAAGTCAGTGACACAAAGAGGATCTTAGCACCGCTTTCATTTTGTGAAAGGGGAACCTTGACAAACATTAAACTGCTAAGAATAACAAATGCTAATCTGCTGCAGCTGTTGCACAAGTTCCTCATCGTCCTTAAACACAACTCAGTGCTTATATTAAATTACTGATAGCCCTTGACCATCTTTCCATGGATGGCTGGTGAGGCTGGATATTTATATTTATATTTATTTATATTTATTTATATTTATTGGGCAAGTCTCTCAGGTTAAGGGTAACCTCCCACGCCCTACACACACACACACACACACACACACACACATGCCCAACCCCCACCAAAGTAAGAGGGAAAGGAGAGAGAAGTCAGTTCTGGGTCAAGTTAGGACAAACACAGTCCGAGGACAGTTTACAGAAAGAGTGCATGCTGAGTTATGCATATTATGAATTTACAATGCAAAGGAAGATTATCACTTCTACAGTTTATCATTGTGTGCAGACAGAGAGAGTCATACAGCATGGAGGTGTAGTGAAACAACAGGGATGCATTGGATCAGCGAGGCAGTTTTATAGGGTAAAATGGCATAAGGATTTGTGAAATAAAAAAAAAAAAAAAAACAGATCATCAGATTTGTTTCCTTTGGTTGCACTGTGGTTATGTAGGTGTCAAGTAAACCACAACAGGAAGTTGTTGCCTATTACTGGTCATTGTAGTGTGATAAACTATTCAACCACACTGTCTTACACATGAGAGCATGGGAACATGAGAAAATGGGAACATTATATAATAATCTTGTATCATTTGGTATGCATACACAATGATAATAGAAAAATATATTGGAGAGAAAGGTTTAAAAAAAAATAAAAAATTCCAATAAGGCAGTAATAGAGACTCACAATATAATTTAAAGGAGAAAACATTAATAAACTCAGATCTTAAACCTGAAATGAGATGTATGGTGAATAAACAGTCTTTTTTCTTCTTCTTCTTTGAAAGAGCTTACACAAATACAGCTTATTTCACCACTGCACTCACTGTAAGATGTACTTGATAAGAGCACCATCGTCATGTCAGAAATGGAAATGGAAATGTACGATACCTGGCATAAAAAGAAGAAAAACAACAATTCCACTTCCTGCTGCTGCTGCTGCTGTAAAACTCATATCTGGTCCTTTCCTCTCTCTCTGTTGGTGCTCCAGATTCTTTAAAGCACATTAGCAGCCAGATAACATACAGAGCACGAAAAATCTATCAGTCTTGTCAACCAGCATCTCAAATGGTTGTTGAATCTCTAAGTATAGCCTTCCGTTATGTCAAAAGAAGTCTGTCGTATGCTGGACAAGGATGTGGTGTGGAAAGGGAAGTTGTTTTGCGGCAATTCTGCAATGGACAAACAGCTGCTGATTGTTACACCAGACTCACCAGACTCCCTTCCTCTTTACACCTGAAACATGCAAAACAAAGAGAGTGAGTTGGTGACTCATTTTAATAGTGAGGTTGATTGTTTCAACTTTAAATTACAGAATACGAAGGTTGGTATATAGGACACAGCCAGCCACATCGAGGCACATCAATATCACACAGGAGTGACACCTCATGTCTCCACCAGCCAACACAGCTCTGCTCTTCAGAAAAGAGTTTTCAAGGGAGAAAAACAATGTACATTTTTGATACAGCAGTGCAGTCAAATATTGAGTACCAAATATTGAGTGATAGAGAGATTGTATTGCTTGCTGCCATATTTACTCTGGGGAAAATATATGCAAAAAAATATTAAAATGTTGCAAATAATGTCACAACAATGGGATTCAGTGGTTTAAAAATGTACCACAAAAAATGTACCACAAAAAAATTTTACACAGTCTGCAGATATGTATTGATGAGTGATAAACAAAGCTGCAAAGCATTTTGTCATCAAAAATGATTGGTCACCTGTTAGGCAACACCAGCAGTATGTCAGATTGTGTAACATTGCACACCTCTGACACAGAGACATAATTTTCTAAACTTTTCATAAAAAAAACATCCCATTTCTATGGATCACAAAAAACATTTTTTCCGCTCCACTCCACTTCAGTTTGACAGCGAATATCAATGCTGCTGATTCTACTCCCATTACTTGTACTGTTGCCAGTGCCCCTGGTGCTTGAGCTACTTCTGCTACTACTGCTGTTACTCCTCTTATTCCTACATCTGTCACAACTACTGACTAAAGCCACTGAGCATCTACTGCCTCTAGTGGTACGACTACTAGAATAAATACAACTGCTGCTGCAACTGCAACTACTGCAACAAAAGTTTTACTAGACCGACACTAGACTTTCTCACCTGCAGCCTGCAGTCCGGTCTTCTTCCAGGTTCCCTTAGTTTGTTTGAAGGCATTTTTTCTTCTAGTTAGGAGAACCAATAAGATGAATGTGAGCAAAATACTTGCTTTTCCCACTTTGCTTACTCAACCTACCTACTAACAACAGTCGTTACAACTCAACGGAGCACTACCGAGTTAAACAGGTTAAATACCTTAGATCCACACCAGTTAGTTAGACTACCAGTCTCATCTAATGAACATCATGAACTGATGAAGCCATTCAGATAAGGGGCGAAACATCTTCTAGACATATAACTAGGTCCAGTTGACCTGATTCAGTTTCCTTGAGATGAGCTGGAAGTTTCAAATGTTTTTAACATTTCAGTTTTGTCCTTTTTGTATACAGTCGCATTTAATCATTTAGAGTTTCCCCTTATTCGCATTGGAGAACAACTTAATTTAAAAGGCCTTGCCCATTTGTTTTATTACATATATATTTACATTACATTAAATTTCCATCTTTTTATAACATTTTGAAATTTTTTTTGTTTATTATTTTGATTTTGTGAAACACGTTAAATGTGACTCACTGCAAGAAATATGTTTTTATTGATATTCCTTATGTAAAGCACAAGTAGTTTCCCTGAAAGAAGACAGTCTTCATTTACTTGGTCCCCAAAAATAAACTGGTGCAAAAAAGCTGAAGACTCTCGTTTCCTCATTTTCTGATGTGCTGTTTTTTTCTGCTTTTGAATATTTATTGACTGTTATGAATCAAGAGTCACTTTTTCCAAAGACCCAGTTCTCATTGACTGAAATACACTGCTGTCCATTTTCATGAGTGACTTGGCTCCCTCTAGTGCTACTTTAGAGACATGACAGCGACTCAATGTGATGATTATGAATCCTGTTTGGAAATCATGTTGATGTCCACAATTTGTCAAACATGCACTTGATACACATTTAGTGTGCAATTAGAAATAAAACATGCACATGTAATAAATGCTGATATTAACCCGGAGCTGACGTACCAGCCCCTTCTGGGATTTGGAAGCTCAAACTGTTGACTGAAAGCTACAAATCCTTCACAAAGTCGATAACATCCTCCCAGTGTGCACACTGTTGACCATTAGCTCTCAGTCTCCCAATCAAAGGCTTGTTCCTGAAGAGAACGCCTTGCATTAGAAGAGCTGTCAGAAGGAAAGTCCTTCATAAACTCATCCTGAGCTTGTTATGTGAGGCAAAACTCAATCAACAAACTTCTATCCATTATACCTCATCAAAAGCCTGACTAAACTAAATGCATCTTTATTCTACAAATATCAGGCTAATTAATCGACTAAATTCAGATTACAGCAGGGAGGTGTAACCAGTTTCAAATGTTCAGCACAAGCCCAATCAAATACAAACTTCAACAGAAAATGGAAACACTGGTGGGAAAAAACATTCAGGTTTTAAAAGCATTGTCAACATGGTGTGTTACCACTCAAACAGTGAACAGGGAGTCTGAAAAATGAGGTTTTTATTACAGGTTAGCCTAATGACATAGACTTCTGAAAAAAAAAAAAAAAAAAAACAAGTTACATAAACACATTTTATCCTAACATACAGTGTAATGCACAGTGAAATGTTTAAATATTTACAATCTTAACCTCATGAAAAGAGCCATGTTCAACACTGTTCAACACTGTCAACACCGACGCCTCATTAGTGGAGAAGCTGAATAGCTTCTTTGCCCGGTTTGAAGTTAAGAGAACTGCAACTGCAACAGCCCTGCCTCCTCCACCTCCCTCCACCAACATCCTTCCTCCTATTATACAGGAGCATGAGGTGAGGTGGGTGCTGAAATCAGTTAATCCAAGGAAAGCAGCTGGATCGCACATGATACCAAGCAAAGTATTTCAAGCCGGTGCTTATCAGCTTGCGGGAGTTTTCACTGTGATCTTCAACACCTCCCTATCACAGAACATCATATCTCCCTGCCTCAAATCTGCCATAAATCTGTCCCTGTGCCTAAAAAGACAGCCCCTGCAGGTGACCTGAACAACTACAGACCAGTGGCACTAACACCAGTCATTATGAAGTGCTTTGAGAGATTTGTCTCTCAGCTCATCAAAAAGTATCTACCGCCCTCCTTTGATCCCAACCAGAATGCTTATCGGCCAAACAGGTCCACGGAAGATGCAGTCTCCATGGCAACACATGTTGCACCGAGCCACCTGGAACAACGAGACAGCTATGTGCGGATGCTATTTATTGATTACAGCTCCGCCTTTAACACCATCCTCCCAGACATCTTGGCTCCACCTGGGCCTCCCCTCTTCCATCTGCATGTGGATTACCGACTTCCTCACCAACAGGACACAAATTAGTCCAGTCATTTTATGAAAAAACCTAGGACAAATTGCAAGAGAAGCAAACTCAACTCATTTTGTATCCTCAGTATGTCCTGAGTGAAGGGAAAAAAAGTCCCAAGGAATCCCATTGGTGGAAAGTTTTGAAAATCACCTATATATGACCATATAATACCAAAAAACGCCCTTTTAAACTTAACCTTTTAACCTTTTTAACGCTAATTGGAATAAATGCCAGAACAGATATTTAAACAGTGAATTAAAAGGTTACTATATATATAGTAACCTTGAATTAAAAGGTTACTATATAACAGTGAATTAAAAGGTTATTGTATATATAGTACCCTTTTAATTCACTGTTTCAATATCTATTCTGGCATTTATTCCTTATATTCCTTATTAGCGCATATCAAATCAGATAATGTGTGATATGCATGTGTAAACAGAATAATTCAAAAAACTTGTAATTGACATTTTTTCTTCTCTTTGTGTGTGTAATCAACTTGTGAATTTTTATAGTGATATCTCAAAGTAAAATTTTGAACCCCTTTCACCTGTGTGTTAAAAACAGTGTTTTTTTTTTGTTTGTTTGTTTGTTTGTTTGTTTGTATTATATGGTTATATGGTCATATACAGGTGATTTTCAAAACTTTCCACCCGTGGGATTCCTTGGGACTTTTTTTTTTTTCCCTCACTCAGGACATACTGAGGATATAAAATCAGTTGAGCTTGCTTCTCTTGCAATTTGTCCGAGGTTGACCCCGATTTTGGCCTAAAATTACTGGACGAAATCGTCAGACTTGGCACACACCTCTCCTGCTGCATCACACTCAGCACTGGCGCTCCCCAAGGCTGTGTATTGAGTCCATTATTGTACTCACTATACACACATGACTGCACCCCTACTCACCCAACTAACACAATTATGAAATTCATGGATGATACGGTTGTGGTTGGTCTCATATCAGGGGGAGATGAGGCCAACTACAGACACGAGATCCAATGACAGTCGCGGTGGTGCAGCACTAACACCCTCAAGTTAAACATCACCAAAACAAAAGAGTTCTGGACTTTAGGAAGAAGCACAGCGGAGACATAACACCACTGATGATTAACGGAGCCTGTGTGGAGCAGGTCCACTCATTCAAGTAACTGGGGCTCCACATGTCCAACACGCTCTCCTGAAACATCAACACCACTGAAACAGTCAAAAAGGCTCAGCAATATTTCCATTTTCTCAGACTATTACGAAGGAACAACCTAGATAAGAAGCTGCTTGTGGCTTTTTATCGTTCAGCAGTTGAAAGCATCCTCACATACAACATGACAGTATGGTACGTAGGTGGCACAGCAGCGGAGAAAAAATCTCTTCAGCGATAAATCCACTCACCTGGAAAAATCATTGGCTGCTCGCTGCCTTCCCTCAGTATTGCAATGACAATTAAGGCTTCTATTCTTATATTATTCTATTCTATTCTAAACGTTCAGTTAAATCCTGATGAAATCTCTGATCTCTTTTTACCCGCTCCAATGCAATGGGATGGGAGTTGAGTTTTCACATTTTGTCTGTTGGTCCCTTAGCAGAATATACAGTATGAAGACATTATAAACAAATTGGTATTGGAGCAAAGAAGAACTGGTTAACTTTTCACACTGATTGGCCAACAGGGGAGTGATAGATGATGTGGCCTCTCACTAAAACCTGTATAATTTCCAAACAGATTCCTCCAGTATTGGCCCAGTCAAACAACATGGGGAAAGGGTGTGCTAATTTCCAGTTTAGACATCAACTGCCCTGCCAGTTTTTCCATCTGTGTCCGGTGTAGGGAGAGGCAGCCCTAAAAAGCACTGAATAAATATGGAGCACTTTGGTTTCATGGTGTTTGCAACAATCAGCTAAAATGATTAAAAGTGGCTATAATCTGAACAGGCATGTCTTATTTCTTGTTTCATGTAGCCTACAGTCATGAAAATGGTTAACGTTTGGTGAAAACTGAAGATACTGTGCCTAATAATTGCATAACGTAGCAGACCTCTGCCAGGGCAAGACATGGATGTGGCAAAAGGCATTGAACCTCAGCAGTAGGAAGATCCTACTGTTGTGCACACTGTGTGTATTAAATATGTCCCATGCTGCCTGTCTTTCCTGCTCTTTGTGCTTAGATAAGTCACTCTGTCCTTGTTTTGACAACTGTCAGTATATTCAAACAACGAGGTCTCCTCAAAGTGTTTGAAGAAGGATGATTCTACCAGTTGATGGACCTGTCCTCAACTAAGCTTAACCCTGTTAACCACAGCACAGAGAAAATGATCTGACACTGTTACCAGTGGCTGTGGTCAAATGCTGTCAGTGCATCATCGAGTAGTAGCTTCGACCTGTGCATTTTGGCCACAGCAAATTTAATCTTCATAAATAAACTGAGTCACTAATAATGACTAACAACAGTGAGATCTGGTCACTGATCATCAGTGAATAAAGTCTGCAACACTTGCAGAAGGCTGAAGAGGAAGTTATGGCTGAAGTGAGCCACTGAGGTGAGCCACTCTACATCTGCTCTCAACACCGACCACGACTGCTCCTCTAAACTGATCCTGTCTTCACAGAGACTGACATTCTGTTCACAGTTTTACACCCAGTCATTTCTCACCTCCCTGTGAGGAGCCTCGAGGGGATGTACACACACACACACACTGCCAGCCATAGTGGAGCCCTCAGCTGCTGGGCCACATTAGCTCTAAACAGAAATTATACATTTAAATCACAATGACTTTTGACACCTTTTTAACAGTAAATACAGATTAACTGACGGCATTTGTATCGTTTTATAGTTCTGTATGAAAATCTCATTCCATTTACTTCCTTGAAAGCAGTGAACTTTCTCACTTTACCTCACCAGACTAACGGAGCTGGTGACCCTGCAAGTTTGAGATGGCTGACTGAGCAGCTCATAAACTGAATTGTACCACCAATAACAAAAAAAAAAAAAAAAAAAAAAAAAAAATGTTTAGAAGTTTCTTTTTCCTTCCTCTTCAGAGTGTCTTTTCAGAGGCTGTGTTGTGGTGGTTACATGTGGTGCATGTGGTGGTGGTACAGATAACACACCCAGAATGCAAGATGAATTTTTTTCTGCTATTTTAAGAAGTTCACAATGTGCAAAACAACAAAAGTAGTTGTTTCTGGTATTAAACTTGGAGGTTTACCCACTATCTCCTCTTCATGCATATTAATGATGTAAAGAGGAAGCAAGTCTTGGCTCTGAGTGTTTCTCTGTGGTCTGCTGACCACATCAATAACGGAAGACGACATCCTTCTCCACTGTAAGATCTATCAGATAAGTAGATTTAATGTTTCGTTGTATGTGTTACTTTAGAAATTAAACAGCCATTTAAAGAGTTATGCTGGATTTAAGATTATTTTGGAGAACCAAACACTAGGTTGCTTCTTTGTTGGAGTTGTTATACAGAGCAGTCTACAGTGGACAACAAACTGCTAGATAAAAGTTAAAGTAATTCTGGTATTTTCGTGTTAAAGTTGTGAGTTGTGATGAGATTAACTCATATTTTTCATCATTTGTGCTTTTCTGCCTGCTGATGTGTGCTGATGTGTATTAACATCAAGAAGAGAGCGGAGAGGAGCAGTTATGGGTTTAACAGCAGCAGCAAGTGGATTTGTTGTCTTCCTTCTGTCTGTGCCAGGTATCGTACATTCACATTTCAGGCATCTTGCTGGCACACTTATTGAGTTGAATAAGTTTAGTGGTAGAATAAGGTTAGACTGTTACATTACCACTGTCTTAGATTTCACTCTGTACCAGTGGAAGCATCAGTAGTAAAGGTGTTCCTGTATCGCAGCTAAACTGCCCTGACAGTCATTCAGCTTGTAAATGACAAACACAGTTAAGGCAGAGTTGTTATGTGATGCATTCCTTTAAACTTTACAGCACCTGATGTTCTCCTCCAGTTATTTAACACCTGACAGTGGTTAGTTTTAGTGCTCAAATGCCACAGTTATCTGTATCGGTCAAATAGTGAACACGCACTTGCTTTGCTTTTTTCAATTAAAAAAAAAAAAAAAAAAAAAACTTAAAGTGGCCCCATGTTGCTTCCATTATATTGAACTATCTAAAAGTCAATTTTGAAAAACAAAGCTCAATATTATTCAACTCTGAGAATTCATCAGTTTTATTTCATCAAAAAAATGTACAAATACTTCTTTCATTTAAAAATGCCTGGCTTCTGTCACTCATTGAAAATATGTTTGCCTATTTCAAATGGCAGATTTCTAATTTTCAAACTCTTGAACTCCACTTTCCTATTGAAGCATTTTTACTTTATCATCACACAGCTGTATCAAACCATCCTGGTAAACTTTATGGTGCAATACTAATGGGCCTTTTCATTCTTTAGGGGTCATATATTTAGCTGTTTCTCACACCTCAGTTGTGAACATTTCAGGTCCCTGTCACACTCCACTCAGCAGCTTCATGACCACAGTGTGAACAGAGAGGAAACGATGTGAGAGCAGAGTTCACACTGGCTCAACCTGCTGCTACACATTTATTTGTCAACTCTAAGATACTGTATTTTAATATCAGTTTAGGCTGACAATCGCTGCTCCTGAAATGTGTGCATTCATCAAACACAGGAAGTCTCATTATCCAGTTAAATCACGTGAGGCTCCTATTTTCCTCAGTGCCTCAGAAGGGTCTAACTGTGTGTTTGCTGTACAACATGTCACACCCTGAGATAACTTCAAAGATTAATATGAGGATGACACATGTTAACAGCCAGAAGTACTGCAAGAAAACCCAAAAAAGCAGATTAGATAGCCGGTAAATATTCAGAGCTGTACAAGTAGGTCTGCCAGGCTGTGGTTGTGGTTGTGGATGAGTCAATAAAAGACGTTCAGGTGGGAGGCAGGAGTTCACTTCCTGTGTGATGATGAAGTACAAAGTTGGCCCCTCCTCCCTGACTAAGCTAGGCAGCAAGCTTTTGTTTCCTAGGATGGTGATGGAAAGAAATGCCAAAATATAAAACGTTCCTATGTTTTATCCCTCGGGCTCCTACCTGTCCAACAGAAAACAGGCTAACAACACGTTGCTCTTCATCCTCCTCCTCTCCCTCAGTGCTCACCAGCAGGTGAAAGCCAACCCCAGATTCATTTTTGTAGCTTCCCATTGAATGTTGTGTTATCGGTCTGGCGCCGTGCTGCGCTGTGATTGGCTGGGAGCTGCACACCCACTGTCCAAAGGCCGATACCCAGAAGAGTCCCGAGCTCAGCAAAACAAGACAATCCAGGCAGAGGGCAGGGTCTCTGCAGACACACACACCAACACACACTTCTAGTCCTTCTAGTCCAAAATCCTACTCATTCTGCCTTTAACATCTTAGAGTAAATTTAGAGAATTAGTTTGCTCAGTGGTTAGCAACTGACTTATTGCTTTTGACTTATGAGAATATACCAAAATATTGACTGGGTGTTATAATATGCATCTTACACTTTTTATTTACATTCTCAAATTTTATCCTGGTGCTCAGCAAAATGACCTCATTGAATTCCAATGGATTTTTCAGTGCACCTTATATCAAGACAGCAATGGTATATTTTGTCATCATTTTTTTTCCCTTCATTTTGTAATAAAACTCACATTTTTTAATATACTGCACCATTTTCTATTAAAAACCTTGGATACAAAATGTCATACATTCTGTCATATTTTGTAATAAGATCTGGGGTCTGCAGAGTGCAGGAGAGGGCTTGATCATATCTTACAAACACTCGCCTCACTTTTCCCTTAAATGAACCTCTGTTAGGAGTTGTGTCTTGGACTGGTGTGGGTGTGTCTTGGTAGGCTCTGTTTTGGAGTGAGCAAGCTGCAGTTGGATAGTCTTTAAAAAGTTGGGAATCAGTCAAAACGGGGCTTGACACAAAAATGTTTTTGAATTTAAGTTCATTTCACTGAAGTGAATTACTGTAGGTGTGGCACTTCATATAAATGAGGATAGTAACTGTGGCATGTTATTACATAATGTGCTAATTTTTTACATATTCACCTAAACGGAAAAAAGAACAACTTGTGCATGAGCTCATGGAATACCTAAAAACTAAAGTAATTACAAAATGTGGGAAAATGTATTCCGTTTTATATTCAAACTTTGCATTACAAAATGCAATTGGCTATTATAAGATGTGGGTCTTATTACAAAATGAAGGAAAAATGTGTTACATTTTGGAAGGTTATTACAAAATGCAGCGTTGTTACATAATGCCCTGTTTCACACCTCCATACTGTAGTGATGAAGCATGTGAACATCTGCAGCTGTTCCTTTGCACTAAAACAAAACATCTGTACACCGCCCTCGGCCTGGTTCACCTCGGCTTAACCCAGATCTGACCTTATAGAAATCATAAATTTTATTAATACAGCCCCTTTTTTAAAACAGAAGTGACATGATGCTTCACAAACTAGAGGTGAAAAAAAAGCTTTATTGTGCTTCTCCTGAATGAAATTGTTTAAAGATTGATTTGCTGCTTACAGTGGAGGTGAGGTGATGTGAGACCAGGGCTCCAGACTAACTTTTTCACAGGTAGCACTGGTGCCACCTAGCTTTTCATTTAGTAGCACCAAAAGAAATTAGGTAGCACCATATTTTTCTATGTATAGCGTGTTATTAATGCACGATCTTATCATGTTGATGAAATTTAAAGATTAAAAATGACCCAAACCTGACTGCAAAATATTTTAATTTGAAGTTTACGTTTCTCTGCAGCAGCAGTACAAAATCAGTACAAAGTCTGTGTCCGAGTCATTTGATTTTGAGTATCTGCCGATACCGAGTCCCCGATCCAATACTTCTATAAAACCAGGAAATGATATGTTATTAATGATTGAACAAAAATGACAAGAGGATGCATCAGTAATTATTTCACCTGAGGGTTGACAGAGTACTTTTTACTGTAACAATATGTTAAATTATTATTTGTTTTAACAATGTAAATTGCTTATCAAACAGACCTAACAATTCAGCTACCAATGAATGAGCAGTAGTATGCATGTGATAACATAGATTGAAAAATAAGACGAAGTGATACCTCCTCTGTGAATATACAAGCTAAGCCAGTGTGCTGCTGTTAGCCAGTGAAAATAGAGGAGTGGCACCTCTTCGCTTTATTACACAATCTATGTCAGTGCGCTGCTGTAGCCTGGAAAGTGTCTTTGCCTTTTGGACTCGGTTTCCAAGTCCAAAATTCGTTTGTCGCTTTCAGACCCTCCAGCATCAACAGCCTCCTGACACATTCTTTTTCTTAAAATAATCAACGATAGACCGCTTCATCTTCTTTGTTTAGTTTTTTTTTAGCGGGATCGTTGGTAATCATTCAGTGAGCGCGCTGTGTGTACGCGCGTGTACGTCTGTGCACGTCACGCATTAAGACAGACAGGCAGGCAGAGACGGGGAGCGAGAGAGAGGAGAGATAGGAGTCGCAGGAATGAGGCAGAAAGTAGCTTAATATTTTTATTATCAACCACAACCATTACTGCACTAACATAGCCACGGGAGTGATGAGAGAAAAAAAATGATTTTTTTTCACTCGTCCTCCTGCAAGTAGCACCGGCGCGACCTAATTAAATTTTAATTTGCACCTTTAAAAAAGTAGGTCGCACATGCGACCTAATAGGTCGGACGCTGGAGCCCTGTGTGAGACCCAAAGAGGTTGTGGGAAATGTAGTTCAGACTTTACATTCTGAGTCAGATCCATTATACCTGAAAGTCTGTCCTCTAATGTTTTATGAATCTGGTTGTGGTTTCTGATGTGCTCTGTGTTACAGTGGTGCAGGGACAGGATGGCTGGGGAGTGACATACACTTCTACTAAGATCTGTGCCTTAAAAGGATCAACAGTGGAAATGCAGTGCACCTACACATACCCAAACAGAGGAGAAGAAGGTGTTACCAGAGTTGAACAAGCACTGTGGTTTACTAAGGTGGAGGATAATGAACCTGTGGATCTGAGATCAGACTCAGAATATGAAGGTCGTGTGGAGTATCAGGGTAATGATCAATATTATAGCAGTAACAAGCCACACAGCAGACTGAGAATCAGTGACCTGAGAGAGAGTGACTCAGCTGTGTACAAGTTCAGCTTCATAACAAACCAACAAGGCGGGAGATACACTGTTGAACCTGGAGTCTCTTTAACTGTAACAGGTAACATTTTCAACAGATGATCTATCTGTCTGTCTATCTATCTATCTATCTATCTATCTATCTATCTATCTATCTATCTATCTATCTATCATTTATTTAGTAAACACTGAAATTTCTGTTCCATGTTCATAAACCCAGATCTCTGGATAGAGGTGACCCCATCCAAGACTACTTTCTGGGCAGATCTGAAGTGTCTCAGCAGCTGCCCTCTAGCTAATCATCCTTCCTATGTCTGGTACAAGAATGGACAGAAAATTAAGGAAGGACCTTCTTCTTCCATTGGAATCTACTATAAAGCTGGGGACAGCTGTTCTTGTGCCGTAAAGGGACATGAGGATTTCCACTCTCCTTCAGTGTGTGAGTACACTGCACAGTGTATCCAGTAACTTAGCATCACCTAGTGGAACATTTGGGTAAAGTACTGTGTCATCACGGCATGTATTTAATATGGGTGACCCCAGTGGTTAAATCTCCTGTAGACTCTGACTGGAGGTCTCCCAACAGATTTGATATTGTCACTCCCTGCACCTTTATCATGTTAGATTTCATGGTTTATACTGCAGGGAATGACAAGGTCAGAGCCTTAATGGATACTTCTAGCTGGCTAGTTCAGTGATGTAAATGAGCTATAGATGAAAATTTAATTCCTGCTTTACTTCATGAGTCATCAACATACATTTCATGGCTGTAACGTTAATTTATTGGCTGGAAAAAAACCTAGTTCTTGTCAGCTACTCCACGGGTATGGGACAGACATACATTAAAAAAAAGTATTTTTCATTGCGGCTGTCTCTGTTGGTTGTTATGTGTATTTTTAATGCCTAACCAAAAAAGAGTGAGTTTGCAAAACTGACTGTGAGCCTGGGAACCAGGCTTGAGTGTTGGTCTACTAACCCATATAACAAAACGCTTCAGGGGAGGTGCAGTTAAGATTTCAAGAGGTGGGTAGCCTGTGTTTACCTGCATTTCCCTTCTTCCACAGCTCAATAAACACACTTATGAAAGTGTCCACACCTCTTATTAGATAACTATTATTGGGAAAGTAAAAAAAAAAATAAAAAAAAATTAAAGGGTCATATCAAAGGTAGAGGAGGAGGAGGTAGAGCTCAGCTTAGGTGGCTTCAATGTAAGTTTTTGATGACCCCTGTAGCAATGAAACACCCCACCCTGTCTCATCTTTCAGGCATCTACTATTCAACCTGCAACAGAGTGACTTACGCTGACAGAAGCATCTGTGCTGTGAAGGGCTCATCAGTGGACATTTCTTGTTCATACAACAGTTATCAAAATGTTAGATCAAAATTCTGGTTCAGTCTCAAACGTAGTGATCGATGGCGTTATTCCTCACAACCTGAGGACCTCAGTGGGGACGCTGAGTTTGCAGGTCGTGTCCAGCTGTTTGAAGAGAGAGGACGCTCCACTCTGAGAATCACTGAGCTGAGAGAGAGCGATTCAGCTGAGTATCGCTTCAAATTCAAAACATGGAAGAACTTTGAATGGAGGAGCAGTTTACCTGGTACAACTCTGACTGTCACAGGTACTGCTGAACACAAACTGATACATACAACAACAACAACAACAACAACAACTAACTTTAAACAAACTCATGGCATATCAACATATGAATACTGCTGAATACTTTGATAATAATTTAATGTGCATATGCAGATCTCCAGGTGGAGGTGACCAAATTAACAGGCACCCAGGTGGAGCTGAAGTGTCGCAACATTTGTCAATCAGCTGATTGTCCTTCCTACGTCTGGTACAAGAACGGAGAGAAAATTGAGGAAGGAACTTCCTCTTTTTATAGAAGCAACTTTAATCCTGATGACAGATATTCCTGTGCTGTGAAAGGACACGAGGGTTTCCGCTCTTCTTCCGTTTGTGAGTTTCCTCCACAGAGTACAAAAGCACATACTAAGAGCACATAGTATGTGCTCTTAATGCCTGATCCAAACACACACACACACAGGCACACACCCACTCACCCACCCAAACACACACATATGCACACATACACAGTTTGTCCATTGACATTTTTGCCTCTTACACATGGTTATTCTGCCTCTGTAACCTTTAGGCTGCTGACATCCAACAACTGGGGACTTTGAACAATTTGAATTTCTTGCATAATAAAAAAGACATCCTCACTTTACAGTTAAAAGCCTATATGATAACATGATGTCCTCCAGATGCTCCGAAGGTTCCCTCAGTGTCGGTGAGGCCCTCTGGTGAAATAGTGGAGGGCAGTTCAGTGACTCTGACCTGCAGCAGTGATGCTAACCCAGCAGCTACTTATACCTGGTACAAGAAGAATGGAAATCCAGACCAGGAACCTTTCAGGACAGGACCACAGCTGGACTTTGTTTCCATCCAGTCCTCTGACTCTGGAGAGTTTTACTGCACAGCGCAGAATGAGCTGGGAGAGAAGACATCTGACTCCACCTCTATTGATGTGAAATGTGCGTTTGAGCCTTTTTATCCATTTTTCAGTTTTACTGATTATGTATGCCTTTCTCAGCTCTACCTTGTTTGATTTGTGCTACTGTCATTCCCTGAGCAGCCGCACTGCAGGACTTGGAGATAAAGTGACCTGCCTAAGGGCACATTGACAGTAGATGTAGGGGAGCGAGGGGTACAACCTAACGTTTCAGGCCAAAGGCAAAAAAATGTAGGATATGTAGGAGTTAGAGAACTCATTTTTTAATACAAGCAACATACACATCTCTGCTACAAATGAATACTTTAACTTTGTTTCTAGAACCTACCATTTCAATGGAATTTCACCCTAAGTGAAAGAAGAGAAATGTTACAATTTACCCCACAAGTGGGGTTAATTGTAACGAAGGGAGTCTTAGTTGTAACACTTATAGAAAGGTTTGGTTTAACACAGTTTAATACAATCTCATCTACGTTCTACTGGGTGATACTGATTGCTACCCCCCCGCCCCCCGCGGTGCAGGGGGGTGAATGAATGAATGAATAAAGACAATCAACCCATCCCACATGGGGTTATTCTGACACCACATAAATCATAACTCTGGCTTGTAAGCCTCACAGAAGAAAAAAATCTGTTAATACACTAGTTGGAGCATCTGTTTCAATATACACTAGCTACTAGAAAGAATACAGTAGAAATCCCATGATGATAGGGGCTCACATGTTATATCCACACACACATGCTCCACCTTGTGCACGCATGCATGCACACACACACACACACACACACACACACACACACACAGCTACACTACATAGCTAACGTTACTCTTGAGTTAGTGATAAATATGCAGTTGTTTTTATTGCGGCTTAGTTGTAACACTGCGTTACAACCAACCCCACTGTGTAGGCACTGGTCTCAAACCTGACTAGCACTCGCTGTGAGTTAGCTAAATGTTTTGAATCAGTGCGATGTTTTAGGCAACATGTTGCTTAATACGTTGATGTAAGATTGGATTTGGTAACGCACACATACAGTAGTCAATAAATTTGAAAGGTAAAGAAATTCACTTACTTGGTGGAAAAACACACTTTTACACATCTCTCCTCAAAAATGCAGCCAATTCTCCCCAAAATTCGCGCTGGGCTCTCTTACGATCATGTGACGAACTAACCGGAAGCACTTGCCGGTTGACCTTGTGCAACTACCTAAAAAGTCTGTGTTACAACTTACCCCGCGTTAGTTTCTACCCCGCGCTCCCCCACAGGACAGGCGAGAATGATTAGCAGTTGACTTAACTGGATTTTCTTAGCTGCTCTCAGGATTGGAACCATCACACTTCTACTCACTCTCTCCCACAGCAGTTATTACCAGCCTGCCTCTGTAAATCCAGTATGTGCTATTGCAATGACACATCCTCACCTTCCCCTTATTTTCCAGATGCTCCGAAGGTTCCCTCAGTGTTGGTGAGTCCCTCTGGTGAAATAGTAGAGGGCATTTCAGTGAATCTGACCTGCAGCAGTGATGCTAACCCAGCAGCTACTTATACCTGGTACAAGAAGAATGAAGCCTCCCCAAAAGCATTGGGACAGACCTTCACTATCACTGACATCACATCTGAACACAGTGGAGAATATTACTGTGAAGCCCAAAACAGAAGAGGATGTCATCGCTCCACCTTACAGTTGAATGTTTTGGCAGGTTAGTTGTGCTCATTCACATTCACATACACACACACATCCTCTGTCCCGTACTGGATGTCGTCCGTGTCATAATACACATTACCTTATTTAAAGGGATGGTACACAAAAATATGCACTTTTTAAAATAGTAATTATTGTCATAATTGTGTACAGAAATCATCACAAAACTGTGAGAATCTGAAGTCCTTTTTAGGCAGAGAGATGCCGGCAGTTTGTTTTCTCCTGAGTCAAACAAATGATTTTGCTGGCAAATGATTAACAAGTCACTTTCACACGCAAGAGCTGGGGGAGATCAAATCAGAGCATGACCTCAGTTTTTTTTATTTACTCTGGCACCTGTTTAACTGACTCTTCAACTGCGCCTGCTCTCCTGTGAGCTAATTTTTTCCCTCCACAAAGATAGCAAAATATTTTTTTTATGTTTTGAGTCATCATTTTGGCTTATTGTTTAAGGTTAAGTGTTAGGAATGATACACTCAATATCTCACACCTTCCCCATGTCCAATTTCGGTAGTATGAGAGGCTTGAAAGGTGAGTTTTACAGAGAAAAGGCACCGGCCCATGTCTGTGTCTTATCTGCCACAACGCCGAAGAACAGCACACAGCAGTTCTGAGTTAACATGAAACCATGTGGCAGCCCCTGATGCTCGGCACTGGGTGGCAGGAGCTGTCAGACGTGGTCAAGCCCTATGGAATCAACTCATCCCCTTTGTCTTTACGCACAACAGTTACAACAATTTGGGGCCCTTTGCCCTGTCACTAGCCCTTTGTGGCCCCTCCCTTATCTCCCCCAATACTATCACAAAGGTCAGTGACCGTAGGTTTGTTAGAAATTTATTACAGGGAAACAAATTAGAAGGAGCTGATTCCCTCATACTACCCAAGCAATGTGAAGTCTAGTTAAGATTAGGGTTAGGTGATGTTGAGAATCCGTAATTTAAATCTATTCTGGTATGGTTAAGATTAGGGTTTAGATAGGTTTGGATCTAATTTAGGGCCTGTTTTGATAGTGGTTACAGTAAGATTATGTTAGGAATCTCCTCATAAATTCTGCATTTCTTGCATGGTTAAGAGTTTAAATTGGTTTTGGCCTGATTTTGGTTAAGGTTAGGATGAGATTATGTAGGGAATCTGTTATTTAATGCTTTTCAGACAAGGTTAAGGTTAAGGTTTAGATTGGTCTGGGTTTAGTTTAAGAATTATTAGGGGTCTGAGTTTGGTAAAGGTTAGGTTGGTAAATGGAATGATTAGTGTCTACAATTCTACTCAAAAAGGGTTATGTTTAGGCAGGCCCGGACTGTACATCGGGAGAACCGGGAGATTTCCCGAAGCGCCGGCCTGTCACTGGCCTGATGGCCTGCGCGTGTTTTTTTTTTTTTTTTTTAGACAGGTCGCCGGCCAGGCCAATCAGCTTTTTTTTTTCTTTTTTTTTTTTTTTTTAAGTCAGAGAGACAGGCCAGGCCAATCAGAGGCCACCAACCTGTGAAGAGATCAAGACGTGATTGGTTTGTTTTGATTAACACCCGCCCCAACACTCCCAGTCCGTTGTAAACAGGCAGCATGTTGAGGAGGGGGTGTCGTAACTCGCGTGTAACACCCCCCTCCCCCGCTCTGGCCTGACACCTGACTGACATGTGGCCTGAAAAAGTGTCCCAGTCCGGCCCTGTGTTTAGGGTTTGGGCTGCTTTGGGCCTGGTTAATAATAATGTAGGATCTAAGTCTGGTGAAGATTAGTGGCAGGTTGTGGTTAAGGCCTGATCTATTCTTTTAATCCTATTTTAGAATTGGTGGACATAAGGGTTTGGTTTGGTTTTGGTTTAGTTTAGAACAAAATGGCAGCTCATACAAAATGTAGATGTAATGTTTTTGTCCTTTTGTCAGTCAGTCACAAACCCACAATCTGTAATTCCCCAAGAAATCATCAGTATTTTCATTTCATTTCATTCTCCAGCTGCATGGAAATCAGCAGTTGCTCTTGTAATCCCTGCTGTTCTGCTGGCTGTCATACTCCTCTCTGCCTTGCTCTATCTGAACTTCCTGAGGATTAGGTGAGCAGTTCTGTTTCACTGTTGTTAATGTTCACTGAAGCATCTTAAAATCAGTCATTTTTTCTGTGACTCAGTTCATTTGTGTATCTGTCTGTTCGTTCTACCTGCTAACCAGAACAAAAAAGGCCTCTACACAACTGTCTGAACCTGGACAAACGCCAGACAACAGGCTGCAGGTGAGGAAGAGGAGCTAAACAATTTCAATGCCAAAAAAAGAAGAAAAAAACAAACAAACAAACAAAAACTTTTTCTCACTCAGTCTGGCTCCTAAGACTCGTCGGTCACTCTGCTCAACTTGACAGCTGTCCCTCTTTCTTCTGCTTTCCACTATGAGATAAAGATGGGAGGTCAAAAGTCAAAGTGAAGAATAGAGACAATTCTATCAATTAAAAAAGTTATCTTTTATCTTTTCTGTCTTTATTGATCTCTGCTGGCAACTAGTAGAAATTGCAACGTTAACAGATAGATCTCGTCCCACACAAGTCTCTGGAAGAACTGATCAACCAGCCAGTTAGTCCGCTGCAGATACATTCAGCACAGTTAATTAGTTATTTAATTGCTATGATGCAATAAAAATCTTACTTATTGTTTTTTTTTTAATTGTAATAGTAATAGTAATTCCACTTATAAAATGCCTATTTAGTCATTTTCAATACTTTCTCTATATGATCAGGGACTAAAAATCTTTCATTTTCAGGATCTTCAGTAAACAAAATGTCATTGTTCAAATCTTTGCAAACCCACTGTCTATGCAATAATAAGGACAGTAAAACACGTGTGTGTCATCTATCCACCAGTTAAACCCCGTGTATGATTCCACGTCAGCAGCAGCACAGACACAACAGACAGAGCAGCAGGATGAGCCTCATTACGCCTCCATCTACTTCTCGAGGAACCAGGAGGATTGTCTCTACGCCAACGTTAATATACTTCGGCCCCAGAGAGAGGAAGAGGAGGAAGTCCAATATGCTGCTGTCAACTTTAAACCAAACAAAACCAACCCTGGGTGAGCAGCTCTTTACATTGTCTTTGTAGGAGATGACAAACATACACATTTTACATGCCTGTTTTAATTACTGTAACCTCTTTTTAATCAGTATGTGACTTTAGTTTTCTCTCCATTTATCTTTGGGTCACTTTTACCCTATTCACTTTTTAATGACTCTAAATACATTAACATTTAATTAATTAACTTTTTTTTTGCTTAATATGTTGTGACTTTTCTGAATTTATTGGGGACAACTGGGGAAACATGATATGTTTTCAGTCGCCTGTACACATTTTGTTGTTTCATTGGGGTTAGGTGTTATTTAAAGGCTATTTGGGTATTCAAAAAGAGACATATAATACCTGGCACATCAACTTGGGTAACAATTTTTGTTATAATAATGTTTGGATGTTTAAATAAATGTTTTTTGGATGTTTAAATAAACAATAACTGATAAAAAAAAAATGAAGGCAACAGGAAGGTTACAAGAATTTGAAGGTAACAGGAGGGTTGATGTTTTATTTTGTCATTTTCAGGAGCCACTAATTCATTTTTTTCCCTGTCAGAAACAAAAGCCTGGAAGATGAGGCAGGTCCATCTCAGCTGTACTCCACGGTCCAAAAACCCCGTGAAAAGGCCAGAGTTTGAACACAACAATGCGGCTCTGGTCTGTTATTGAAACATGCTGAATTATCTAATGTGCATTTAACGGAGTGGCCATTTTGAGATGAAAGATATGTTTCTCAGGACACAACATGCAGCAATGCACAGTATATTGTGAAGAACTGTATGTAAAATCATTTGGCTTTATGTCTTTTGCTTATATATATGCAACATAGCACAACTCTTAAGAATATGCCTCTTTCCAAAAGTTGAAGCAAAGGGATAAAAATGTATCAGTATTCATGAGTTATCACCAGAAATAGTAAATATATTACACACATTACATACATATCTTGTTATATTTGTTGATATAAAATATGGTGAGCCCAACACATTAATCAGTAGGCTAAGAAATTTTTGTGTTGTTTTTTGTTTACTTGTAGTTTATTCAGTGGTTCCATGTTGTTATTTTATTTTACCATTATTGTGGCTTCTCAAAAAACTTACTAAATAAAGCCACTGTTGATCGGGGGTTGGTGTTGCAGTCTATTGTTGATGAATACTCGTGTCTCTTCTTGTTTACAAACAAATAGCGGAGATCGAAGTTGCGTCAGTCAAACAATATTTATTCAGCGTTACTCCGTTACATAACATAAACTTAAACTTTCCACTATAAAACAAAAAACAAAAAAACAAAAAAAAGAGCCTGCCTGGTCAACAAACTGTAACGCTTCCCCGTCTTACCTTTCTTTTCTCTCAGGGTGCCACCCATTATTACACTTATCACCCATTACGCACAGGTGCCCTGCACCCACAAATTATTCAATGAACGGGGGGACGTAACCTCTAATCAGCCCATCACACAATTCATAATCAAATACCCAAATAAATATCAATTTCATATAACAGGCAATTAAATCAAAATAAACACAATCAATATGAAAATAGAAAATGGCTCTAACAACCATTATTGCTTTTAGGTTACTTGTTTTGGATCTTGAGATGTTTAGTCGACTAGAAACAAACAAAAAAAAAAAAAAAAGATTGGCCTTAATATTGTGAGGCTGAATTCATGTTGAAATGTAAGCAATTTTTGAAGTTGGAGAATTATTGCCGAAATATACGAATCTCTTGTTACATGAAAGCACTCTGTTCCATTGTTTCTCTCTGATGACACAGTGTATCAGTTCATGTTTTCACTCTTCACCTCGACATGCGACGCCTATTCTGACAACATGGTGCTGAGCAGGCTAATGTGGATCAGGATGATGTAAGTGGTGCTTACCATGAACTACAGTAACTTAAAGTGACAGTGACTCAAACCACAATAACGTGGTCAGGACTGAGAACAGCAACACGGACAGCGACATAAACAAACAACAATCTGGTCAGAATCCACGGACAGCGACGTAATCGCCTGATCAGCACCACGGACAGCGACATAAAAATACAATGAATTTGGTCAACACCACGGACAGCGACTTGGTATGGTCAGCACCACGGACAGCAGTTTGTCCTCTATTACAATCATTTGTAAGGCCCATTTCAACCACAGGAACCTGCTTAACCTGGATAAAGCATACCTGTGATTAGTCACTGTGAAAGGCAAAACGGAACAAGTATCCCTTTCATTTTAACAGCACCATTTTGACCCTCAGTTCCCATGCCTTTTGTACATACTTTGTGATTGAAATTATTTCTTTTTCAAAAAGAAAACTAAGTTTTTCAGGATCTTCCATAGACAAAAACTCAATGTCAAAAGTTATCAAAAAAAAAAAAAAAAAAAAAAAAAAAAACTCCCCCCATCTATAATAAACGTGACAGTAAAATACAAAATCAATATCATGTAATCTCTTTGTATGATTTATCCAACAGCTAAATACTGTGCATGACAACATATCAGAATCTCATAAAAGATTTCTCTCATAAAAGAGAGAAATCAGACTCTGAGTGAGCTGGCCTTCAAATTACAGCTGAGTGAAGCAGCACAGATTGTCTACATGAGTAAAAACCATGTAAGCTAGATCCACTTTATGATGGCTGTATTTGCCGGTTTTATGAATTTAGTAACACGTCTGTTATTGTTATTATTATTATAAATAATATTTTATATTCAGACCACATTACATATTTTAACTCATTTTCTCAGAACCAGAATCATAAAAACCCCAAAGTCTGAATGCAACATGACTCTTTTGTTTGTTATTTATACATTTTATTATTTCATGGCCACATTGAAATAAAAAATGTATTTCATATATTTCTCTTTTGCTCATATAGTCTAAACACAGGTTGGCTCTGAACAATAAGCTTCTTTCCACTTTGTAACATGAAGCAAAGATCAATCTAATAAAATTGTTGTTATTATTATTGTTGCTGTTGTTATTGTTTTGTCATTATTCAGACTGCAAATTCCATGTCACACTTGGACTCACACAATCATTTTAACAGCTTGAGTGCTTTCATTGTTTTCCTTCTGATTAAGCCGGAGAAATCCTGGTTGTTTTGTGTCTTGAGTTGCTTTGCAGACTAGTGCAGAGTTCAGCTCGGTCCAACGGCGACTCTCCTGTGATGTTCAGTGTCTTAGTGTAGTTTGTGCCGTATACACAACATTTTCTGTTCCACATAATGTTTGACCCAGTGTCAGCAAAGTGTTCTTCACAATAGATGTGGACTCAGCAGAATGCTGTGTGAATGTGTGAATGTTTTTTTTTTTGTTTGTTTGTTTGTTTGTTTTAAGTTTCATTAACAATATTTTGATTGTTGTAAGCGTTTTAAGTTTACATCGAAAAAAATATGTGTGACATGTGATGTCATTGCCTCAAATTGTAGAACGTGTGTAGGAAGTCATGTCTCCCCAGTTCCCCAGTCAGTCAGTCGAAGGATATAAGGGTCCAGGGTTCGAATCCTCAACTGGTTCAATTGGCCAACAATGTGTCAGTTCATGTATGTGTTGTGTTTTCAAATTCCTCTGAGGGTCATGTATGTCAAAGACTACGTGTTGTGTTCGGACCCTGTGAGTTGCTGCTTACGGCCATATTTTTAACAGTACTTTTCCTTTACCTGTCAGTCATATCAGTCATGAGGAGGTAGCACAGGGGTTCCTTTTTTCTCTTGCAGAGTCTCTTTCATTCTCCGGTGATTCGAGCAGACTGTCACTGCCCTCTGTCTTGCCCTCTGCTTTTCCTCTGCACTGACACTAAAATGTGGGCTGCAGGTGAAAGCAGGACAGCAAATGACAGGGTCTGCCTGCAAAGAAGCTGCTTTGTTCAAATTTGCCCCAAAAATTGATGATTATGAGATTAAAAAATCCATGATTACAACATTCACTGATAGCTGCTTTTAAAAATAGTTCAGATTACAGACCCCACCCCCTACCATCGTTTCAGCAACAGTTATAGTTTGCAACAGACAAAAGACCAGCCGCTCGATCTTCATCAAAAGAATGGATTGGATATAGATAGATAGATAGATAGATAGATAGATAGATAGATTACTTTATTAATCCCCAAGGGAAAAGAAATACATGACAATGGAGAGAAAAACAACACAAACACAAAATCATGGGACACAGAAGTGAAAATACATAAAAGCACACAGTGATAATGGATAATAAATATATTAATAAAATGTGCGTGTAAACGATAAAATGTGCATGTAGGTATCGATAAAATGGGTTGGCGAGGTTATCATGTGACAACCCACACATTGTAAATGACAGGTACCATGCTCTCCAGGTGAGGATCCACTCACTCAATGAGAAGACTGTGAAGCACGATGCCTTAGCCTAGTCCTTGATGAAAGCTCAAGTCCAACGCTTGAGCTTGAGCAGTCATTTTCTGTTCACGCTCTTTAAAGCAACACATTTCTGAAATCCCAGCAGTGAGTTTCTGCTGGACAGCTGCAGGAGCTCTCTGAGGCAACATTCACACCAAGCATGTATGTGGAACTGCCTATTAAAGGTCTGAAAGGTTTCCTCTGTTAGTTTGCTGAGAACAATGCCATTTCAACTCAGGTGTAACCAGCAAACACCTGGAAATCTGTTAGTCCTTACAAATCTGAGTTGGAATGAGAAATTATAAAAGAAACTACAAGGGTTTGTGGGCAGAAAGAGATGGATGTAAATGTTAAATGGTAGTATTTTGGGTTTGGAAAGCCTGGCCTCACAGAACCAAACCAGAGCAACCTCAGAAACAAGATTAGCTGGACTGTCTTGACCCTGAATTTATGGACACATGTCCGGTCACATTTCCAAACTCACTAAAGACAATGCAAGAATATTCCAGTATCACTGAGTTTAGATGACCTCACAATGAGTTGTCCTCCAATAAACACAAGGTGTAACGCTCAGTGTTTAACGAAGGACCACAATTTCACTGTAAAACTGCAATGAAGCAAAGAAGACAAACACAAAAATATGAGTAACAGTTGCTACAGGCATAACCACATAAGAAACAAAAAATGCTGTGTTGTGGAGCAAAGCAGCTCTTATTGTTAGCTTATAGCTACGCAAACTAACAGCTGACTCTTCTCTCGATTTAACTTGCAACAAACAAATATACGCATGGCATCAAATATAATCATAAAACAAAAAAATACTTACAGACAATTAGTGTCCAAGGCTACAATACTGAAGACGACAACAGTGAGAGAAGCAGCCGCACAGCGCCCTCCACCAGGTTTTGACAACACTGCATGAAATTTCCTGCATTCTAATTACTGCCACTGAATGCCCAGGAGTGGGTGCTGCTTTACGCAAAATCCTCTAACTACTGTGCATGCACTCAAACAGAGAGCAGAACAAATAGTTTGTCTTACTTTAAGTTGCTACTTACTTTCAAAATACTTATGTTACCTAAGCTGTTTGGAATGATTTTTTTCTTGTCATTTGTTGCTGTTGTTGAGACTCTAAAGAACCACTTCTCATTACACTTCTTTTTACACCGCTCTAAAAATATGGCGAGGCATGCCATTGCAAATACTGTTCAGTCTTAGCAATGCACTTTGTTGTACTGAGCCCAGTACTGGTGGAGAAACAGCCCTGTCTTCCTCTTCGTTGATGGAGTTCTTCCTGTGCGATTGTTGAATGACGGTGCAAAATGGTGGCTCAAAGAAGCCATCTTCTTTGAGTGTCTTAATAATTTAAAAAAAAAAAAAAAAAAAAAAAAAGTTTTTTCAGAATGACAGAGCTGCACTGGGTGGAGATATGAGGTGTCACTCCTGTGGTTGAAAAGTGAGGCTTTCTGAGTTTCTCTGGCAAAAACTCTTTCATTATTTTCTGTACAGACAACAAACTGGGCAGTCATCTTCACCATTATACTTCATTTCCCAGCATTCTCTGTTTCAACTGTTATGAGGAAGGAAGCCTGGTCATATTTAATGGTCACACAGCAAGTTACCACTCCAGACCGGGTTGGCACGAGACCACAGGCCCAGCCATGAGTTTCACAGCAGCAGCAAGTGGATTTGTTGTCCTCCTTCTGTCCCTACGAGGTATCGTACATTTCTTTTTCAACTGTAGACAGTTTGCTAGCGCTCATATCAACTACAGTGCCCTAATACACCATGCTTAACTATACTGGTGAAAGCTGTGACATTGCAAAATGAGCGTTTGTATTTTTGCTCAGCATTACTGCAGGTTTTATGTCCAAGAAAAAAAAATTATAAATAAAATAAAATAAAAATACATTTGATCACTTTGAGAAATTACGTGCATTCTGTTTCCTTTTGGTTCTGTCATTCTGTTTTAAAGTTAATTCTTTGGGCATTAATTGGAAACCACCACGACACTCTGTGGATTTCTCATGTCAAACCAATCTCTTCAAGTCAACGTTCCAATAGCGTGATTTGATCATCATTGTGAATCCACACTGAACGATTTCAGCTCATTTTATGATCTCATATCAGTGTGTCATGTCCATTTATGATCAACAAACTGAGTTGTTCAGATGTGTGGGACACACCTCAGTTTTTAGTATGTAGCTGCAGTTTCTTGTCACAGTCCTCTCAGCAGCTCATCACCACAGTGTGAACAGAAAGGGGTTAAACAGAGTGTGAAAAAAACACAATGCAGACTGTGTGTTATTTGCTTTTGCATCATAGAATAGAACAGAAAAAACATCTGTACTGTCCACCAGTGTGGATACACAGGAATTTGGCTGACACCCTTAAGAGACAGAGAGACTTATCTGAGTCTAAATCATCATCAGTAAAGTGGGCAGCGGGCAGAGCTTCGGCACCCAGCAGCAACAAATATTTCTGTGTGTTCAGAATGATCACGTTTGACAGACAACTGATATGAGATCTGCTTAGATAGATACAAAATGTGGAACCTGAAGCAGCTGCAGCAGATTAGCTCTTATTATACTTGTTATTCTGAGAAGTTTGAAGGTTCCCTTTTCCCAAAGCATCTTGGTATTAAGCTCAGCTAAGTTTGCAACTAAGCACTTTGTCTCATTGACTTCTAGTGCAGTTGAGATGATGTAAGTACCAAAGTAGTTTTGGGAAATGCAGCATGCTTTACATACAGAATTAGCCTGTTTATGGATGAGAGTGTATCTTGTTATGTTTTTATGAATCTGATTATGGTTTCTGATGTTCTCTGTGTTACAGTGGTGCAGGGACAGGATGGCTGGGGAGCGACTTACACTCCTACTGAGATCTGTGCCTTAAAAGGATCAACAGTGGAAATGCAGTGCAACTACACATACCCATACAGTGGAAAAGAAGGTGTTACCAGAGTTCAACAAGCACTATGGTTTACTAAGGAGGAGAATAAAGAACCTGTGGATCTGAGATCAGACTCAGAGTATGAAGGTCGTGTGGAGTATCAGGGTAATGATCAGTATTATAGCAGTTATAAGCCGTACAGCAGACTGAGAATCAGTGACCTGAGAGAGAGTGACTCAGCTGTGTACAAGTTCAGGTTCATAACAAACCAACCAGGATGGAGATACACTGGTGAACCTGGAGTCTCTTTAACTGTCACAGGTAACATTTTCAACAGATGACTTTTTAATTCAGTTCCACATAATGCCAGCATCTAGGATACTGTGTGTGTGTGTGTGTGTGTGTGTGTGTGTGTGTGTGTGTGTGTGTGTGTGTGATTGAAAATTTTGTGACCAATGACATTTCTGACCCATGTTCATAAACCCAGGTCTCCAGACGAAGGTGATCCCATCCAGGTCTTCCTCCCAGGCGACGATGAAGTGTGTCAGCAGCTGTCCTCTAGCTGGTCCTCCTTCCTACATCTGGTACAAGAATGGACAGAAATTTACAGAAGGAACGTCTCCTTTCTGTGTAGATTACTTTAATTATGGGAACAGCTATTCCTGTGCTGTAAAAGGACATGAGGATTTCCACTCTCCTTCAGTGTGTGAGTTTTCTCCACAGTGTCTCAATAACATAACGGCATCTGGTGGAAGCCTTTAGTGAGCCCTAAAACAGGCAACGTGCACCAGGACATACAAACTCTTATGAAAGAGTTTGTATAAAAAGGAGAAAATAAGCAAACAAAAAATGAATAATGAATAATAAAACTCCAAACAGTAGATAAAAAGTAAATGAATGGCCAAGAGTGCAAGATAAAATGCTAAAATGCTAAAAGAGGGGACATGTATAGAAATGAGTTAAACCAGAAAATAAAAGGTAGGGTATCAAACAAAAACATTTCAGAAAATTAAAGGATAAACCAAAAGGGCAAACAGGCTAAAATACATGAACAAATATATGAATAAGTAACAAAAATTAAATTAAAAGCCAGGCAAAAAAGGCAGGGTCTTTAAAATATCAACACTCAGGTTTTCAGGAGGGCTGTTCCATGGTAATAAAAGGACGCCTCACCCTCAGTTGTTCTGATTTTAGGGAGACTCAAAAAAATGATAATAAATGTTTTGAAAAAATGTTTCTACTATTGTTTTACTTTTTATGCAGCTGCTATTCACTTGTTGGAACTGGAACAGTAGAACTGAAGGTGGTGGTAGGCTTATACAACCTGATATCATATGGGCTGGCCTATACATTGATAGAAATGATAAAATCAATTTAAAAACTAGTATGTGTGATGTAAATGACCAGGAAAAGCAAGAATGTATCATTTTTAAATGTTTACAATTCCGACACTTTTCACACCTCAATAGGGCAATGAATCCTGGGAGATACAACTCATAAAATCCTAAATATACAGTGTACATATATATATATATATATATATATATATATATATATATATATATATATATATATATATATATATATATATATATATAAATATATATATATATTTATTTATTTATTTATTAAAATTTATTTATTTATTTATTTATTTTTAAAAATAAGTCTGGAAATGTTTTACTGAGGTACAAATGAGATACAAAGTAACATGAAATTAATCTTGCCTGTTTAAGGGTTGTGTGCTGGACCAGGATTGCATGTGTTTAATATAGAATGCCTCAGTATGAATCAAACCCCCTTGACCCTGTGTGTGTTAGTGAGCTATTCTCCAACCATCCAGCTACACAACATCACTACTGCTGTCAGTTTTCCATACAAGCTGCTCTGGATTACTGCAGGAAATGATGCACTTCTAACTGCTGCTGTTTAAAACCTGTCTCATCTTTCAGGTGTCCGCGGTCAAACCTGCAACAGAGTGACTTACACTGACAGAAGCATCTGTGCTGTGAAGGGCTCATCAGTGGACATTTCTTGTTCATACAACAGTCATGAAAATGATGTTACATCAAAATTCTGGTTCCGTCTCAAACATAGTGATCGATGGCTGGATTCCTCACAACCTGAAGACCTCAGTGGGGACTCAGAGTTTGCAGGTCGTGTCCAGCAGTTTGAAGAGAGAGGACACTCCACTCTGAGAATCACTGAGCTGAGAGAGAGCGATTCAGCCGAGTATCGCTTCAAATTCAAAACACACAACTTTGAATGGGGGAACAGTTTACCTGGAACAACTCTGACTGTCACAGGTACTGCTGAACACAAACTGATACATTACAGACAAATTTAATCCACCTCATGGCAAGCAAATGTGGTGAATAGTACTGAAAATTTATGGTGGAATAATTTCAAATTTATAGAGATTATGATTTGTTTTTATACTCACCTATTCAGACTGAATTTATATCATCCATCAATAAATTTACTCAATACCTCACAATATTCAGCATCTGGGAATTGTTATTTATCTATTTGTTTATTTGATACTGTACATTTGTGTATGAGTATTTTGTGATCTGTGACATTTCTGTTATATGTTCATATATCCAGATCTCCAGGTGGAGGTGATCAGATCTTCGATCCACCAGAATTACACAGAGGCAGAGCTGAAGTGTCGCAGCATTTGCAGTCAAGCTGCTCGTCCTTTCTACATCTGGTACAAGAATGAAGTGAAAATTATGGAAGGAACTTCTTCTTATTACACAGTCAAAATATATCCTGATGACAGCTATTCTTGTGCTCTAAAAGGACATGAGGGTTTCCGCTCTCCTTCAGTGTGTGAGTTTATTCCACCACGTCACTATTATGGTAACATAGCAGCATGTCAGAATTTTCCACTGACATCTGACTCCATCTCTATTAATGTGAAATGTGAGTGATATATAATTAGTTCAAAGTAATCATCATTTTTTTTTACCCTGTATTTACAAGGTGAAGGATTTGCTGAGCGTGTATGTTTTTTTTTTTTTTTTTTTCAGCTCTGCCTTGCTTCACATTCAATCTGCTGCTGTAATTCAGTGAGCAGCTCCACTGCAGGAGATAAAGTGCCTTGCTTAAGGGCACATTGACAGTAGATGTTGGGGCACAAGCTGAGTGTTTACTAGGTCACTTTTGTCACCCAAATTTTCTCAGCTGTTGTGAGGATTGGAACCATCAGACTTGTAGTCACACCACCCCATTTTCTACTAACCTCATCATTTAAATCCAGTATGTACTATTGCAAAAAAACATTCTCACCTTAAGCTTGTTGTCCAGATGGTCCCAAGATGCCTTCTGTGTCGGTGAGTCCCTCTGGTGAAATAGTGGACACACACCTCTGTCGTGTCACGCATGGCTTAATTCTTAAGGTTTATTTTATTCTTAGTGATATGGCGAGATTTCACAAATATATTTGAGAAATTTTTTATTCCCCAAATTCCTCATTCCTTAAAAAGAATATCTGTTAACACCAAAATAGGGTAGTGGGATAATGCTTTTGGTTTGCCAATCAGTAGCAAGGCCAAACATTCTGTAACCCCACAATTAACTGTTGGCTTTTCCATTTGATCACCATTCTCCAGCTGCATGGAAATCAACAGCTGCTATGGTAATCCCTGCTGTTCTGCTGGTTGTCATACTCCTCTCTGCCTTGTTCCTTCTGTATGTCCTGAGGATTAGGTGAGCAGTTCTGTTTCACTGTTAATCTTCACTGAAGCATCTTAAATTCAGTCATTTGTTCTATGATTCAGTTCATTTGTGCATCTTTCTGCTAACCAGAAGAAAAATGGCCTCCGCACAACCATCTGAACCTGGACAAACACCAGACAACAGGCTGCAGGTGAGGAAGAGGAATTCCTGTACAAAATTTAAAAAAAATATTTTCGTCACACGCAGTCTGACTCTCCTCCTTGGTCACTCCCTGTCATCCCACCCAAATGAAAACCCGTCCTTCTGTCCACTAGCGTTTTCAAGCAGGTAAATTGCGGCAGGTCAACCATCAAACTGAATAATACAGACAATTCCATCTGCACAACGTTATTGTTTTGTACAGCAGCATCAAATAATCTTTGACACTGACCGACCTCTGTCAGTGACCAATAGAAACCACACCAAAATCAAAATCAATAGAGCTGAACTCCTCCCACACAAGTATCTGGCACATTCTGGTACTGATCAACCACTGTATCAAAACCCTGAAGATATACTCTGGTCATTGTGTGCAACTGGGCAATGCAAATTGTACTCACTGGCCTTTTGAAATAAAGTGATCTAAAGTGTATAAAAGTGATCTGACCTCTTAAAAATCCAATCTTTAGAGTCTAGCACTTTTGAAATGTCTGGTCACCTCTTAAATTCTATTTAGGGTCAGCAACATCTCAAAAAATGTAATAAATCATTCAGTTGTGTTTGTCTGAAATGTCAAATTTATGGCCCATCCCACATGAGTTTATATGACACAGTGTTTTACAAACCTATAACTCATCATTCTGCTTAACCTGGATAAAGCATACCTGTAATTATTTCTTAAAAAAACTAAGTTTTTCAGGATCTTCCATAGACAAAAACTCAATGTCAAAAGTTATCAATAAAAAAACTCCCCCCATCTATAATAAAAGTGATAGTAAAATACAAAATCAGTCTCATGTAATCTCTTTGTATGATTTATCCAGCAGCTAAATACTGTGCATGACAACATATCAGCTGCAGCCCAGAGACAACCAACAGAGCAGCAGGATGAGCTTCTTCACGCCACCATCGTCTTCTCTAAGAAGCAGGAGCATCCTCTCTACTCCAACATCAAGACGCCTCGGCCCCAGGGACAGGAAGAACAGGAAGTCCAATATGCTGCTCTCAACTTTAAAAGAGACAAATCAGGCTCTGAGTGAGCTGGCCTTCACATTACAGCTGAGTGAAGCAGCACAGACAGATTGTCTACATGATTAAAAACCATGTAACTTGGATCCACTTTATGATGGCTGTATTTGCCTGTTTTATGCATTTAATATCACGTCTGTTATTGTTATTATTATTATTATTATAAATAATATCATTTTATATTCAGACCACATTACATATTTTAACTCATTTTCTCAGAACCAGAATCATAAAAACCCCAAAGTCTGAACGCAACATAGGTCTTTTGTTTGTTATTTATACATTTTATTATTTCATGGCCACATTGAAATAAAAAATGTATTTCATATATTTCTCTTTTGCTCATATAGTCTAAACACAGGTTGGCTCTGAACAATAAGCTTCTTTCCACTTTGTAACATGAAGCAAAGATCAATCTAATAAAACTGTTGTTATTATTATTGTTGCTGTTGTTATTATTTTATCATTATTCAGACTGCAAATTCCATGTCACACTTGGACTCACACAATCATTTAAAAAGCTTGAGTGCTTTCATTGTTTTCCTTCTGGTTAAGCCGGAGAAATCCTGGTTGTTTTGTGGCTTGAGTTGCTTTGCAGACTAGTGCAGAGTTCAGCTCGGTCCAATGGCGACTCTCCTGTGATATTCAGTGTCTTAGTGTAGTTTGTGCCGTATGCACAACATTTTCTGTTCCACATAATGTTTGACCGAACATCAGCAAAGTGTTCTTCTGTCAGTCATATCAGTCAAGACGAGGTAGCACAGGGGTTCCTTTTTTCTCTTGCAGAGTCTCTTTCATTCTCCGGTGATTCGAGCAGACTGTCAGTGCCCTCTGTCTTGCCCTCTGCTTTTCCTCTGCACTGACACTAAAATGTGGGCTGCAGGTGAAAGCAGGACAGCAAATGACAGGGTCTGCCTGCAAAAGACACTGCTTTGTTCAAATTTGCCCCAAAAATTGATGATTATGAGATTAAAACATCCATGATTACAACATTCACTGATACCTGCTTTTAAAAATAGTTCAGATTACAGACCCCACCCCCTACCATCGTTTCAGCAAGATAGTTATTTGGTGCCTGTCGAGATGCTGTATTTCTTAACTTTGAGAAAGTGAGTTATTGTGTGTGTGAGTATTTTTGTGGATGGAAATGAGTTGTAGCATTATTTTTATCATCTGCGTGCCATGACCACAGCATCACTGTTTACTTAAATAAATGAACAAAATTAAATTTCTTCTGAAAAATTGATAAAGGAAAATTTTCTTCATAGTTTGCAACAGACAAAAGACCAGCCGCTGGATCTTCATCAAAAGAATGGATTGGATATCGATAAACTGGGTTGGCGAGGTTATCATGTGACAACCCACACATTGTAAATGACAGGTACCATGCTCTCCAGGTGAGGATCCACTCACTCAATGAGAAGACTGTGAAGCAAGATGCCTTAGCCCAGTCCTTGTTGAAAGCTAAAGTCCAACGCTTGAGCTTGAGCAGTCATTTTCTGTTCACGCTCTTTAAACACACTGCATTTCTGAAATCCCGGCAGTGTGTTTCTGCTGGGCAGTGTGTTTTGGAGCTGCAGGAGCTCTCTGAGGCAACGTTCACACCAAGCATGTATGTGGAGCTGCTTATTCAAAGTCTGAAGGGTTTCCTCTGTTAGTTTGCTGAGAACAATGCCATTTCAACTCGTGTAACCAGTTAACACCTGAAAATCTGTTAGTCCTTACAAATCTGAGGTGGAATGAGAAATTATAAAATAAATTACAAGGGTTTTTTGGCAGAAAGAGATGGATGTACTGAATTCATGGACACATGTCTGGTCACATTTCCAAACTCTTTTAAAGACAACACAAGAATATTCCAGTATCATTGAGTTTAGATGACGTTACAGGAACTGAAGTCAAAATGGTTGATATGTGGCCACTTTCAAGTGTGAGAACATTTAAATATCGCTGTAAATATCAGTAATAGTTTATTGCCCTCGCAATGAGTTGTCCTTGTTCAGTGGTAGACAATTAGCTTCCAACTTGAAGTCCTCCAATAAACACAAGGCGAAACGTTTCTTCAGTGTTTAACGAAAGTCCACAATTTAACTGTAAAACTGCAATAAAGCAAAAAAGACAAACACTAATCAAAATATGAGTATCACTTGCTACATAACCACATAAGAAACAAAAAATGCTGTGTTGTGGAGCAAAGCAGCTCTTATTCTTAGCTCATAGCTATGCTAACTAACAGCTGAGTCATCACTAGACTTAATTTGCAACAAACAAATGTACGCGTGGCATCCAATTTAATCATAAAATAATAAAAATCCTTACAGACAATTAGTGTCCAAGGCTACAATACTGAAGATGACAGCAACAGGAGAAACAGCCACACAGCGCCCTCCACCAGGTTTTGACAACACTGCATGAAATTTCCTGCATTCTAATTACTGCGAGGAGCATGTGTCTGCAGACCCGGAGACTGCAGATTCAGGCCCGCAGTTTTGGGACCCGCAGTTCTAGGCCCCTCGCAGCGACACCTACTGGACTGGACCCGCAGTACAGGACCCGCAGTTCTACGCCCCTCGTTTTTCCGCGACAGCGATACCTACTGGTCTGGACGACTGTAAAACTGCACCGCGGTCCTGGACCTGCAGTTCTAGGCCCCTCGTTTTTCCGCGACAGCGCCACCTATTTCATCGGAGACAAGTAATGACAGACGATCGGATTCAACGTGGAGTCAAGTTATGGAATGGCCTTAGTGATGATTTAAAATTGTGTAGCTCTCTGTTGAGGTTCAAAAAAATATTGAAAAGTAGAATAATAAAGCATTACAATGTAAACTGACTGCAGTGTGAAATTAACCCTTGTACACCCAAAGGAAAAGTTCCCACCCTTTGACCAAAAAATGGTCAAGCATCTACCCTTTCATAAAATTATGATTTTTTAAAATCATTTTTTCCAGGGTTTTTCGTTCCATTCTATTTATTAAAATGTTGTTAATTATTTTAAATCATTACTTAATCAAATATTAACCCTTTACATGCCTGTTTGTATCATATACTACTAATTAAAATTTGTGGAAAAAAACATATACTGAAACTTTGTCAACATACTAACAGGTAATGAGATAATTTTACTATTATTATCCCAGTGTGACATGGGTTGCCCATCACCCACAATATTAACTTTGGTGCATTATTTATTTATTTATTTATTTATTTATTTATTTATTTATTGCGAGAAATGAAGTGGCGACTGTGAAACAAACTCTGTGGTCTGTTCGCTGCTTTCAGAGCTGGTGTGAGGAGAAGAAAGAGACTGTTGATTTTCACCCGATCTCAGCGTCTGTGTTGCTTGGCAACCATTCTGACCACTTTCTTGCTGGATTGCACCTATTGCTTGGTGGAAGAGTAAATACTTCTCAATTTAAGCAATAAGCCCCGAGAAGCAGTGGGTTACAGTGATTTCACAACGGCTGAGGAGCGTTTTGCCGTTGTAAAATCACTGTAACCCACTGCTTCAAGGGACTTATTGCTTTTATAAAACGGTTACCCTCCATATAGCCCATAAAATAATCACACAAGAAAAAAAAAATCAATAATTTATTGGTAATAATGCCACAATAAAATTGAGAACTACTCATTCTTCCACCAAGCAAGATAGAGTGGACAGAACGGTTGCCAAGCAACACAGACGCTAAGATAGCTTGAAAAAGCGGCATATATACCAGCAGTTAAATTATCAACAACGAACGTCAAATTGATTTTGCCAGGCCTAGGCCTACAACATAATGTTTATCTGGTGCATGTGCATATCTCCGAGACGGCTCTGATTCCAATGAACAAGCCAATAATGACATCCATATCCTTATTTATTTAATAAGGATATAAGGAATAATAAGGAATTGGCATTGTAGTAAACTGTCAAGCAACTCCGTACAGTTGTATAGCAACTACAAAGCAACTGCAGAGAAAAATGTCTGGCTACGCTCATGAAAAAAAGCCGTTAGAATCACAAGATCCCTGGCCTGTTTCCCCGGCTTGTCCATGCGCGTGCACGCAAGACAGTACATGCACGCATATGTGCGTGCACGCACGGCTTTGCATGAGTGTGCCTGTACACATAAGAGCAAAGAAAAAAAGTCAGGGGAATCACACAGGCTCCTGTTCCTGCTCCTGTTGTGCATATGCGTGCATGCGAAAACATATTGAGGTGTAACAAACCTTTAATCAGTTGTTAGTATGTAGTATTTTGGTGTGATAAACGTTAAACCAGTGCAGTATTGGGGTACAATAAATATTTAAACTGTTAGAATTGAAGGTGTAATAAGCCTTCAAAGCTTCTCCTTTACTGATCCCCGAGGGAAATTCTTGCAGTTTTGCAGTCATCCAGTAGGTGGCGCTGTCGCGGAAAAACGAGGGGCCTAGAACTGCGGGTCCTGTACTGCGGGTCCAGTCCAGTAGGTGGCGCTGCGAGGGGCGTAGAACTGCGGGTCCTGTACTGCGGGTCCAGTCCAGTAGGTGTCGCTGTGAGGGGCCTAGAACTGCGGGTCCCAAAACTGCGGGCCTGAATCTGCAGTCTCCGGGTCTGCAGACATATACTATTGATTACTGCCACTGAATGCCCAGGAGGGGGCGCTGCTTTACGCAAAATCCTCTAACTACTGTGCATGCACTCAAACAGAGGGCAGAACAAATAGTTTGTCTTATTTTAAATTGCTACTTACTTTCAAAATACTTATGTTACCTAAGCTGTTTGGAATGATTTTTTTCTTGTCATTTGTCGCTGTTGTTGGGACTCTAAAGAACCACTTCTCATTACATTTCTTTTTACGGCGCTCTAAAAATATGGCGAGGCATGCCATTGCAAATACTGTTCAGTCTTAGCAATGCACTCTGTTGTACTGAGGCCAGTACTGGTGGAGAAACCGCCCTCTCTTCCTCTTCGGTGATGGAGTTCTTCCTGTGCGATTGTTGAATGACGGTGCAAAATGGTGGCTCAAAGAAGCCATCTTCTTTGAGTGTCTTAATAATTTAAAAAAAAAAAAAAAAGTTTTTTTCAGAATGACAGAGCTGCACTGGTTGGTGGCGATATGAGTTGTCACTCCTGTGGTTGAAAAGTGTGGCTTTCTGAGTTTCTCTGGCAAAGACTCTTTCATTATTTTCTGTACAGACAACAAACTGGGCAGTCACCTTCACCATTACACTTCATTTCCCAGCATTCTCTGTTTCAGCTGTTATGAGGAAGGAAGCCTGGTCATATTTAATGGTCACACAGCAAATTACCACTCCAGACTGGGTTGGCATGAGACCATTGGCCCAGCCATGAGTTTCACAGCAGCAGCAAGTGGATTTGTTGTCCTCCTTCTGTCCCTACGAGGTATCGTACATTTCTTTTTCAACTGTACACAGTTTGCTAGCGCTCATACCAACTACAGTGCCCTAATACACCATGCTTAACTATACTGGTGAAAGCTGTGACATTACAAAATGAGCGTTTGTATTTTTGCTCAGCATTACTGCAGGTCTTATGTCAAAAGGAAAAAAATAAAAAAAAAAATAAAAATGAAATAAAAATACATTTGATCACTTTGAGAAATTATGTGCATTCTGTTTCATTTTGGTTTTGTCATTCTGTTTTAAAGTTCATTCTTTGGGCATTAATTGGAGGCCACCACAACACTCTGTGGATTTCTCATTTCAAACCAATCTCTTGAAGTCAATGTTCCAATAGATGATTTGATCATCATTGTGAATCCATGCTGAACGATTTCAGCTCATTTTATGATCTCATATCAGTGTGTCATGTCCATTTATGATCAACACTATTGGGCCACTGAGTTGTTCAGATGTGCGGAACAGTTTCTCACACCTCCATTTTTCCATGAAGCTGCAGTTTCTTGTCACAGTCCACTCAGCAGCTCATCACCACAGTGTGAACAGAAAGGGGATAAACAGAGTGTGAAAAAACCACAATGCAGACTGTGTGTTATTTGCTTTTGCATCATAGAATAGAACAGAAAAACATCTGTATTGTCCACCAGTGTGGATACACAGGAATCACCCTTAAGAGACAGAGAGACTTATCTGAGTCTAAATCATCATCAGTAAAGTGGGCAGCGGGCAGAGCCTCGGCACCCAGCAGCAACAAATATTTCTGTGTGTTCAGAATGATCACGTTTGACAGACAACTATATATGAGATCTGCTTAGATAGATACATAATGTGGAACCTGAAGCAGCTGCAGCAGATTAGCTCTTATTATACTTGTTATTCTGGGAAGCTTGAAGGTTCCCTTTTCCCAAAGCATCTTGGTACTAAGCTCAGCTAAGTTTGCAACTAAGCACTTTGTGTCATTGACTTCTAGTGCAGCTGAGATGATGTAAGTACCAAAGTAGTTTTGGGAAATGCAGCATGCTTTACATACTGAATTAGCCTGTTTATGGATGAGAGTGTATCTTGTTATGTTTTTATGAATCTGATTATGGTTTCTGATGTGCTCTGTGTTACAGTGGTGCAGAGTAAGGATGGCTTGGCAGCAACTTACACTCATACTAAGATCTGTGCCTTTAAAGGATCAGCAGTAGAAATGCAGTGCACCTACACATACCCATACAGTGGGAAAGAAGGTGTTACCAGAGTTGAACAAGCACTATGGTTTACTAAGGTGGAGGATAAAAAACCTGTGGATCTGAGATCAGACTCAGAGTATGAAGGTCGTGTGGAGTATCAGGGGAATGATCAGTATTATAGCAGACTGAGAATCAGTGACCTGAGAGAGAGTGACTCAGCTGTGTACAAGTTCAGGTTCATAACAAACCAACCAGGAGGGAGAATGACGGCTTCACCTGGAGTCTCTTTAAATGTTACAGGTAACATTTTCATCAGATGACTTTTTAATTCAGTTCCACATAATGCCAGCATCTAGGATACTGTGTGTGTGTGTGTGTGTGTGTGTGTGTGTGTGTGTGTGTGTGTGTGTGTGTGTGTGTGTGTGTGTGTGATTGAAAATTTAGTGCCCAATGACATTTCTACTCCATGTTCATTAACCCAGGTCTCCAGATAAAGGCCACCACAACCAGGTCCCAGGCAACACTGAAGTGTCTCAGCAGCTGTCCTCTAGCTGGTCGTCTTTCCTACATCTGGTACAAGAATGGACAGAAAATTAAGGAAGGAAATTCTATTCGCTATGTAGCTAACTTTAATTATGGGGACAGCTATTCCTGTGCTGTAAAAGGACATGAGGATTTCCACTCTCCTTCAGTGTGTGAGTTTTCTCCACAGTGTCTCAATAACATAACGCCATCTGGTGGAAGCTTTTAGTTAGACCTAAAACAGGCAACGTGCACTAGGACATACAAACTCTTATGAAGATATGAAAAAGGAGAAAACAAGCAAACAAAAAATGAATAATAAATAAATAAAACTCCAAACAATAGATAAAAGGTAAATAAAAGGCCAAGAGTGCAAGATAAAATTATAAAATGCTAAAACAGGGGAAATGTATAGAAGCGAGTTAAACCAGAAAATAAAAGGTAGGGTATCAAACAAAAAACATTCCAGAAAATTAAAGGATAAACCAAAAGGCAAACAGGCTTGATTTGTAGCATAGGACATGATGGTAAGTATCCCAAATTTATGAAAGGTCTTCTGCACAGGATTGACCCCAGGTGACCCTCACCAAAAGGGAGTAGGGACACATCTTCAGTTGTAGTTCCCAGCGTCATTGGGTGTTTCGGCCTTTTACATACAATACACCCTCTGCTGAGGCAGGCCCACCGCAGGCTGATCAGACCTGGGTGTGTGTCCCTAAATTCTTGGGGCTCACCTGGGGTCTTTCCTCCTTATCCACAGCCACTGGCTGCAGTGCTCAATAGTCTCTGATGTTTCCCTGATGGTGTGACGCAAGGCTTGGCCGCAGATCCCCAGCTCTTTGAGAAGTTTGAGGGTGGATGTTGCGATGAATCCTCGACAGCCTAACCCACTGGGCTGACTGTCGCTCTCCAGCCTCGTTGTTTGGCCTCTGCCTTCAGGTCTGAGTAGCGTAGCATCTTCCTCTCATAGGCCTCATCCGTGGCGTCTTCCCATGGTACTGTCAGCTCGATGAAGAAGACAGCACGCAAGTTGTTGGACCAGAGTACCATGCCTGGTCTTAGGGTGGAGGTTGCTCTTTGAGGAGGTATTGTGAGCTGTTGGCCTATGTCCACGAGCATTTCCCAGTCCCGAGCGCCTTCCAGCTGACCTTTCCTGGCTGGTGCTGGAGTTCTTGATTGTCGTTCTTCTTCACGGACAGGATACCGACGGGACTGTTGAGGGTGTTCTGAGTGGAGTTGAAATGGTCGCTTTTCTTTTGACCTCCACGGCTGTAGCCAGGGACTTCAGCACCTGATTGTGCCTCCAGGTGTATCTGCCCTGAGAAAGGCTCACTTTGCAGCCAGTGAGGATGTGCCTGAGTGTTGCTGGCGTGCCGCACAAAGGGCATGCAGGATCTTCGCCCAACCACTGGTGGAGGTTTGTGGGTGAGGGAAGAACGCCGTATGTAGCTCTAAGAAGGAAACTGATTCTACCTGCCTCCATTTGCCACAGATCCTTCCAGCTGATCTTCCTTTCTTCACCGCTCTCCCAATTCATCCACTGGCCTTGGCGAGCTTGTGAGACAGCGTTCGCGCATCTCGCAGCCTCCTCCTGGCGCCGGACCTCCAGGACCACCAACTTCCGCCGTTCCGCTGATGTTGCTTTGCTCCAAAGGGGTCTGTCCTTACTTGGCCCACGATTTCTGCATGCTGGAGTGCTGACTTTGCTTGTTGCGCCGCTTCACCGCTAAAATACATGAACAAATATATGAATAAGTAACAAAAATTCAATTAAAAGCCAGGCTAAAAAAAGGCAGGGTCTTGAGTTTGCCTTTAAAAATATCAACACTTTTCAGGAGGGCTGTTCCACAGTAAGAAAAGGGCACCTCACCCTGAGCTATTCTGGTTTTAGAGAGACTCAAAAAAATGCTAATAAAATGTTTTGAAAAAATGTTTCCACTTTTGTTTTGATGTTACTTTGTATGCAGCAGCTATTCACTTGTTGGAACTGGAACGGGAGAACAGAAGGTGGTGGTAGGATTATACAACCTGATATCATATGGGCTGGCCTATACATTGATAGAAATGATAAAATCAATTTAAAAACTCCAAAAATTTCCACACTTAAAATAAGTGTGGAAATGTTTTACTGAGGTACAAATGAGGTACAAAGTAACATGAAATTAATCTTGCATGTTTAAGGTTGTGTGCTGGACCAGGATTGCATGTGTTTAATATGGATGGCCTCAATAAGAATCAAACCCCCTTCACCCTGTGTGTTAGAGAGCTATTCTCCAACCATCCAGCTACACAACAACACTACTGCTGTCAGTTTTCCATACAAGCTGCTCTGGATTACTGCAGGAAATGATGCACTTCTAACTGCTGCTGTTTAAAACCTGTCTCATCTTTCAGGTGTCCACGGTCAAACCTGCAACAGAGTGAATTACACTGACAGAAGCATCTGTGCTGTGAAGAGCTCATCAGTGGACATTTCTTGTTCATACAACAGTCATGAAAATGATGTTGGATCAAAATTCTGGTTCACTCTCAAACAAAGTGATCGATGGCAGGATCCCTCACAACCTGAGGACCTCAGTGGGGACTCAGAGTTTGCAGGTCATGTCCAGCTGATTGAAGAGAGAGGACGCTCCACTCTGAGAATCACTGAGCTGAGAGAGAGCGATTCCGCCGAGTATCGCTTCAAATTCAAAACACACAACTTTGAATGGAGGAGCAGTTTACCTGGTACAACTCTGACTGTCACAGGTACTGCTGAACACAAACTGATACATTACAGACAAATTTAATCCACCTCATGGCAAGCAAATGTGGTGAATAGTACTGACAATTTATGGTGGAATAATTTAACTTTATAGAGATTATAAAAAAGTTTTGACACTCATCTATTCAGACTGAATTTATATCATCCATCAATGAATTTACTTAATACCCCACAATATTTAACATATGGGAATTGTGTTTTATCTCTTTATTTACTTGATGCTGTACATTTGTGTCTTTGAGTATTTTGTGACCTGTGACATTTCTGTTATATGTTCATATATCCAGATCTCCAGGTGGAGGTGATCAGATCCTTGATCTACCAGAGTTATACAGAGGCAGAGCTGAAGTGTCGCAGCATTTGCAGTCAAGCTGCTCATCCTTTCTACATCTGGTACAAGAATGAAGTGAAAATTATGGAAGGAACTTCTTCTTATTACACAGTCAAAATCTATCCTGATGACAGCTATTCTTGTGCTCTAAAAGGACATGAGGGTTTCTGCTCTTCTTCAGTGTGTGAGTTTATTCCACCACATGTCACTATCATGGTAACACAACAGCATGTCAGAGTTTTCCACTGACATCTTTGCCTCTTATTACTGTCAGTAATTCAGCTTTTGCAATTCATCAACATGACTATCAGCTTCATTCAGAGGCCTGCTTCTCTAACCTTTCAGATACTGCCATCTCACAGCTATTTTAATTGTTCAATGATAAAACACATCCTTCTTCTTTAATAAAATGTATGTTAACATCATGTCCTCCAGATGCTCCGAAGGTTCCCTCAGTGTCGGTGAGGCCCTCTGGTGAAATAGTGGAGGGCATTTCAGTGAATCTGACCTGCAGCAGTGATGCTAACCCAGCAGCTAATTATACCTGGTACAAGAAGAATGGAAATCCAGACCAGGAACCTTTCAGAACAGGACCACAGCTGGACTTTGTTTCCATCCAGTCCTCTGACTCTGGAGAGTTTTACTGCACAGCGCAGAATGAGCTGGGAGAGAAGACATCTGACTCCACCTATATTGATGTGAAATGTGAGTGATGTACTACAATTAGTTCAAAGTTATTATCAATTTTTTACACTTTACTAACAAGGTGAAGGTTTTGCTGAACATGTATGTTTTTTTCAGCTCTGCCTTACTTCACATTCAATCTGCTATGTAGTTCAGTGAGCAGCTCCACTGCAGTAGATAAAGTGCCCTGTCGAAGGGCACATTAACAGTAGATGTTGAGGTAGCATTTGAGTGTATACTGTGTTACTTTTGTCACCCAGACTTTCTTGGCTGTTGTGAGGATTGGAACCATCAGACTTGTTGTCACACCACCCCATTTACTACTAACCTGATCATTTAAATCCAGTATGTGCCAGTACAAAAAACACATTCTGATCATAAAATTATTTTCCAGATGGTCCCAGGATGCCCTCTGTATTGGTGAGTCCCTCTGGTGAAATCATGGAAGGCAGTTCAGTGACTCTGACCTGCAGCACTGATGCTAACCCAGCAGCTACTTACACCTGGTACAAGGAGAACCAAACTCTGCTTCAAGGCCCAGAGGAAATTTATCACTTCACCTCCATCAGCTCTGAGGACACAGGGACATACCACTGTCAGTCTGAGAATCAATATGGACAAAACTCTTCATCTCACTTCATTGATGTCCAATGTAAGCAGAAAATACTAGTATGTTTTACATAGCCCGGCCTAAGAAGCTTAATCTGACAAACCAGTGTTATTTTTTCAAATGAAAAAAAAAAAAAAAACAATTTTGGATGCACTGTTAAATACTGTTTCAGCAGTCTGCAATGTTCTGTATTCTTAAATGTCCAGTGTAGAACATTTTAGCAAATGTCTTTACAAATGCAGTATCACATATGTGTCACTTATGTGACTATCACAGTCTATGATAGTCAGTGCATTTCAGAGGTTATGATGCTTAAGTAATGATTGCCTACATTTCCTTCTTTCCTGTGGAGAGATTTAATTGTAAGTGATATAATTTAATCTTTTGTTTGATAAGAGCACTTCCATAAAAGGTGTTTTATGTTGGTGGATATTGAGTGAATCAGTTAATTACATCCAAATATGAAGTTAAGAAATAATAAATTGCATGGGCCAATCAGAGTAGAGCAACCACAAACCAGTGCAGTTATCTAGTATAAAAAAAAAAAAAAAAAAACTTCCTTCTCACAGATATCTGCAATTAGGTGGGAAAAAATATACAGTAATAATATATGCATATATCGGTTTCATCAATCTGAAAATAATGGCATATTGGATATTGGACAAAAAAAAAAAAAAACAACTGAATATCGTGCATCGTTGTAGTTAATGTCATGTCCTCCAGATGCTCCGAAGGTTCCCTCAGTGTTGGTGAGTCCCTCTGGTGAAATAGTCAAGGGCAGTTCAGTGAATCTGACCTGCAGCAGTGATGCTAACCCAGCAGCTAATTATACCTGGTACAAGAAGAATGAAGCCTCCCCAAAAGCATTGGGACAGACCTTCACCATCACTGACATCACATCTGAACACAGTGGAGAATATTACTGTGAAGTCCAAAACAGAAGAGGACGTCATCGCTCCACTTTACAGTTGAATGTTGCAGCAGGTAAGTCATGCTCATTCACCTTCACACACACACATCCTCTGTACCACAGGTCATCTGTGTCTTAACGTAACACATTGTCATGTTATGTAATGTCACTGTTATGTAATGAAAAACGTAAATGTTACTGTCAGGTGACGTCAGTATTACAGACACTGGTGTTAAGATAGGCTTTTGGGGGTGGAATGTGTGGTAGTAAGTGGTTAGGGAGATCACTGATTGAGACATTTAAGGGGCGTGGGTTTGGTTGGCATGTAGCCTCAGCCGGGCTTGATTAGCGGATGAGCCACAGGTGTGCAGGGGGCCATGCGGTGAGGGCACACACCAGACACCAAACGGTGAGAGACGCCACAAAACGCCGACGCTGGAGGACAGAAGCCTGTGGTTTCCTGCGGGGGACGCTACCCATTCTTCACCCATTTTCCACACCACCACCACCAACGGTACACTTTCGTTTTTAACACCTTTTAAAAACTGAACACCGAAAGGAAGCAGCACGGGCTGGCGAGGCAGATAGCCGGGCGGCAAAAGGACGCCAGTGGACAGAGCTGGCCATGGCGCACGCGGACCTTTGAGAGTTGGCAACCTGGCTGGGGTGAGGAATCCATCAAAGCCCACCAATCCCTTTTCTGGTTAGGTAAGATACACTCACCCAGGAAAGCCCAGGTCACACCCTCACGTCTTTTGCAACACGCAGGGAAAGGGAAACCCAGGGTACATGTTAGGTACTGTGCTAGCTTTGGTAGGGGGTTGGGGAAGAGCGAGCCTAGGCTAGAGCAGGACCGTAACACTGGATATAACTTTTGTAGGGCCCAACCAATACATCACAACACCAACTTTTGGCTACTCTACCCACCTCTGGGTTCGACTCCCCAACTAGTTGGTCTTGCTTCATTTCATGGAGTCAATGGTGGTAAGATGGATCAAATGAAGGAGGCAGACTCAAGAGGAGGCCATGCCAGCAGAATCAACTAAACTTAAACTCTAATCTGTGATCATGCAGGACAAGTGGGAGGAGTTGGAATAGATTTTGTTTGTTGAAAATCCTTAAGCATTAAGGGTTTTCCTGCTTGATTTAGATGTTGAATGTCATCGATGAAGATACTGGAATAGTAATGGAGTTAACATCTAGACGTCATGCCTCGGATTTTCTGAAAAATGAACCAAGAAAGAGTCAGAAATGGCACTGAAGTGTTCAGGAACATAAGCAGCATAAAGAATGAGTTGATGGGTTACTGACAACCAGAGGGCTTTTCCACAAAGTGGGATTGGCAAATTAGACAGATAACTTTAAAAAGTGTTGCTGTTTTTTGAAATTTTATTAGCAACCGTCATCAGGGATGACTTGACCGTTATCCTGAACCTAACATTCAACCTTTGCTTTACAGATTCAAATCACAATCACTAGGATATTGCATAATCATTTCCACAGTTATCTGCTAATCCTGGTTTGTGGGATACTGTCCTGGTAAGGTAGTGTACAAAGGGCATAATCTGTGTGGAGTTAGAGCAGTCTTTGTTGACTACAAGATTGTCTGAATAGAAGAGGTTGGCCTTTTCTTAGAGCATCGATGAGGAATGGCTGTTTTTTGTGATGGTTATTCCTGCCAACGCAAGGGAAGTGGAAGGTTTCTCTGTCATCTCTGGTGACAGAGAGGCTGAACTCAGATGGGAATGTAGTGAGGCCACTGAAGGGGATGAGGGCAGAGATAAAATAAGGAGGTCATCACAAAGGTGGAAACCGAATTGGTGTAATTATTGATGATATGGTATGGATATAATAATTCCACTACTATTTAGGCTTGGACTGATTGGTGATTGAATCGTCAATCGGCGATGGATGGAATCCATCACCATTGCAAATTTAGCAGACAATGCTGTATGATGAGATTTAAGATGAGATTTAAAAGCAGCCATAGAGTCAGATGACCTGATGCTGAGTGGAAAGCCATATATGATATTTTAAATATCAGTTTCAAAGAAAAGTTTAAAATTACTGTGAGCACCTCATAGTACTAAGACACCATTCAGGGAGGGACATATTATCTTAACATGAGTTGTCTTATCCAAATTAACTTAAATAAAATAAAATACGACTCTGAAAATAAATTACATTTTGTTGTTTTTTGTCCAACCACCACTAGGGAAACCAAACATAAATATTTTGAAATCCCCTAAATACTTGTCAGTATTTTTATTTGATTACAACTCCACAGCTGCTTGGAAAACTAGTGTTGCTGCTGTAACTGCTACTGGTTTCCTGCTGATCATCCTCATCTTCGTCTCCCTGTGGATTAGGTGACGCATTTTTCATGCTTTTGTACAAAATATTTACAGTTTCAAATATTTGCACAGTGATTCAGCTGATCTGTTGTTCATTTGTTCGTTCACTCTCAAAGCAGAAGAAGGAAGGGCTCCAAACAACCATCTGAAGCTAGACAAAGCTCAGACAACAATCTACAGGTAAGGAGGAGGAATTCAAAAGACTCCAGTGCAACAAATAAATGAACAAACAAACAAACAAAACATTTTCCTCATACAGTCTGGCTCCAGTAGCATTTCCTGTCCCTCTTTCCCCCACTTTCTTACTTGCAACAAATCAAATTCATTTCTCCCTATCACCCTGTCTTCTGTTTTTCCTTAGACTTACGCTAAAAAAAATATATATATATTTAATGTTTTTTAATGTTTTTTTTTTTTTTTTTGTCTAGAGAAAGCAGTTTCAGATAGAACATTTTTAAACTAAAACTGAACTTTAGAAACTGAAAAAAGAAAAAAGAAAGGAAAAAAGTTTTGTATTTGAACAGCAGTCACTATTGCTCCAAGGTTTTGAATCAGAGAAGTTTTTTTTTTAAAGAAACCAATACTTTTATTTACCAAATATTTAACTGATCAAAATTATAGCCAAGACATTAGTATTACTGTTTTGAAATAACTTTTTTAATTTAGTCTTGTGTAAATAATGACTACTCAGTAGTCATTATTTACATTTGTACTAAGAACACAGTGTTATGTCATCCTCAAGTAATCATGCCAGTGAGTTCATCTGATAACAATCCATCTGTAGGTCAATTTGACCCCAGGCCGTTTTAGCTCTAAAAAACATATAACAACATTTTATTCAAATTTGCTTTAGTTGTTTTGGATGACAGTGAGGAACTAGAGCATGTCAATTATAATCTTCAAAAAACCTTCCCTCTGCTTTAGGGCCCTCACTGAACATAACAACACCTGTACCAACAAAACCACACCTGTAGTAACATGACCACAACTGTAGTAACATAACACACCTGTAACCACACCTGTAGTAACATAACACACCTGTAACCACACCTGTAGTAACATAACACACCTTTAACCGCACCTGTAGTAACATAACCACCCCTGTAGTAATATAAACACACTGGTAACCACACCTGTAGTCATACTACCGCACCTGTAGTAACAGAGCCACACCTGTAGTAACATAACACACCTGTAGTAGTGAGAGAACCAGTCCAGTTCATTATGACACTGGGGAGAGAAAAACATATTTAGGTCATCAACAAGAAACTGACACAACAAGTTAAGTGGCACTTTTTATTCTAATCATTTTTCTGTAGGTTTGAATCAGTGGGATCAAATTAACACCAATTGATAAAACATGTAAGTAAATTTGAATGTAACAGGAGGGTTAAAAACAGCCAAAAAGACTATCTTTAAACACAAATACATGAAAAAAATCCAAACTGAATTCAACCCAACTAAACAGGAGTGTATATCAAAATCCAAAATATTATAATAATAATGCTGATAATAGTGTGTTGAGATTAAGGTGCAGACTGTGTAGCTGTAATGTATCCAGTCGCACAGTCAGTGCTGTCCTACATTGTTGTGCACTTGAGGATTTAAAAAAGTCGTAGGAGTGGAAACTGAAGATCCACTGGGTTGGGACTGTGGGGGTGGAGATGTCGGGTCAGAAAGTGAGTTTTCCAAAATGTAATGTAATTTTGTCTCCATGTTGTCTGTCCTTCAGTTAAACCCTGTGTATGACACCATATCAGCTGCAGCTCAGACACAACAGGCAGGACAGCAGGATGAGCTTCACTACGCCTCCATCCAATTCTTGAAGGACAAGGAGGATTGTATCTATGCCAATATTAATATATCTCGGCCCCAGAGAGAGGAAGAGGAGGAAGTCCAATATGCTTTTGTCAATTTTAAACCATACAAATCAGAGCCTGGGTGAGCAGCTCCTCTCTTCACATGACAGCTAAACGAAGCTTCACAGGTACATTGTTGTCCTTAGTCAATTTAAAATACATGAGGCTTTTTTTAAATTAGTATTTTATCCTCAATGTGTGTGTGATGTACACAAATCGACAGATAGCAAACAAGGTCCAAGAGAAAGTCAGAGGCTGGAGTAAAGTTGAATGATCTTTACTGTTGTCTTCATTCTCATGAACATTTTTTTTAAACACTGAAATGATACAGAGAGATATGATATCAATTACTGAATGCTTATTCAAATGTAATCAGATATGCACAGACAGTAGCGTAAGCAACAGCTACAGACTGTAAACATACAAAACAAGTTTCATGTAAATAGCTGTATATAACTTGTAAATAATGTAATTAGTTTCCATTCACTGTTAATTCAACACTAGCAACATCTCAGTGTAAATAGATAAAATATTTAAATGTAACATATGAAAATACGATGCACAAACACTTATATAGAGATAGAATTAACGGTAAATGAGAATACAACTCACAAGCGATCCTTTTCATAAAACACAAAACAGCAAGAGGAATGCGCTACCTTGAGAGCTGTAGGCTGACCGCACGGCATGTAGCAACTAATGCCTTTTTTATTGAATACACCAATTAACAACAAGTAGGTATATAATAGCAACTAGACAGCACATATCGGGTAAGAAAAATACAAATAGTACAATGTACAAATGACAGGTATTACTCAATATCAAGGGCGCGGGAAGGGTGGTGCTGAGGGTGCTGCAGCACCCCCTGCTGAGGAGGGGTGGAATAAATGTCAAATTAATTTTACCACATTTCAAAGTCATTTTCTTTTGAAAATGACTTGATTGTGGCAGTCACTTAGGGTGTGGACAGGGGGAGAAAGTAAAACGTGTATTAATCTACTGCACCTAATGCAAGGAAAACGAAAAACATGTAAAACTGCAGAGGGGCAATCACACCGAGACACATCAGGCGGCACCATCAGTCGATCAGTCGGCATCCCCCCCCCCCCCCCCCCCCCCCCCCCCCCCCACCACCATACGCAGCACCCCCTGGCAAAAAGTAGTTCCCGCGCGCATGCTCAATATTCAATATTCAATAGGAATAATTTACAGGTTAATAAGGCAGAAGAAATACAAGACAAAACAAAAGGAACAAGAGAAGTTTTAAAAAAAAATTAAGCATACAATTTCAGTCAGAAGTATCAGGAAAAAACAGTTTCATAGTGTTTTATGAGCTTATTGCTTTTATTGTTATCAATTTAACGGCTACTTTTAACTGTGTATTTCAATTCCAAGAGGAAAGGTGCAAATTTAGGGGAAGCTTTGGCAAATCTTTGCTTGTGAATACAGAACTTTGAATGTAGGATAACAAAATTCATTACATATTTAAGAGCATTGCATTTAGTGTCAACATAATGACAGACTATGTCTTTCAAGTTAAACGAACATCTCAGACTGGCAACTTAGAAAAAAAAGGACTTGTAGCAGCTAATGCCTCTCCTGCTCAGACTCTGCACGATGACCTGCCATGTGACTAAATCTACCAATAAGAACAATGGCTGGAATCAGACCAGAAAATAAAGAATTACTCTTAATGACCAGTAGGGGGATTAAACACCACAAATAAAGGCAAAACTTTCATGGAACATGACAATTGTAACCAACTTTTTTGTGGTATTTGCTTGTATAATTTCTCAATCTGTTTTAATCAATGTTTTTCATCAGTCTTTATTGTCTAATATTATAACTTCATACCGTCAGAAAGCACTAATTCATTAATCTCAGCAGCAGAAGCCAGGACGCTGAGGAGGATCCATCTAATTTATATAGCACAGTCCAAACAAAACCCAGAGTCTGAACACATCAGGGCTGTCTGATCTATTATTAATACACAATGTTATTTAATCTCTTTAAACAATTTTATTATTATTATTATTAGGGTTGTCCCGATCCGATCGTGTGATCGGAAATCGGGGCCGATCACATGACTGAAGACTCGATCGGGACTCGGACGTTATGTCCCGGGGGCTATTCCATGAAAGCAGCTAAAGAAAGCTGCGCTTACGTGATATAGCCTGGCTTGAATTAGCGTCAACTTTCACTAAAGCCTCAACCCGTTCCACTAACGCGATTCAGCCGCGTCAAGGCAGCGCTAATTCTAGCCACGTTTGAACGAGCCTCAAGTGCGCGCGTTCACGGGGCACATAAACAGCCCAGAACAGTCGATTGTCGAAACGAACGTACAACTGTCTCGAAAGGAGGGGAAAAGGAGAGCCTCGACATTTTCAGCGGCGGAGCAGACACTGCTGATGGAACTATATGAAGAATATAGAGAAACCATCACAAACAGGGCCGGTTTTTGGCATAGGCGGTATAGGCAATTGCCTAGGGCGCCATCTGCTGGAGGGGCGCCGCTAGTGGCCAGGGGGGCGCCGGAAGCAGAATTGTTGACCGGCGCGACACCGTCGGGATATGGAAGTCAAAAAACTGGAGAAGGAAGTAGGCTAAGTAGCCTATAAATTTAAACACAACAGAAAGCCATGGTTTGGACTGTATTTAATGCTTTCATTCTTTGTCTTCACAGCTTGAACAAAATGATGATTATTGAGTTTGTTTTGTTGTTGTTTTTTTAATGGTTAATAGGCTAAATGATTTCAAAACTTAGGAATTTACATTACACATGAAATTATAGGTAGGCTACATGTAAAAATCCAAATATAAAGGGATCATTCAAAAAGTGGGATGACCATGAATCCAATTGGGATTAACTGAAATATGTGTTCTTACGTCCCTCATCTATGTCAACTAACCTATTGGCTTCGGGCAGAATAGAGGCGGGTCATCGCAAATTGCGGGTGGGAAATAAAATAAGACGTCTTTTTTTATTTAACCTCATGTTCTTTTCAACCCTTTTATGTTCAACGCTTGTTGTTGCATTTGATGTATGACTTGTGCTATATGAATAAAATTTGATTGAGTAATTGATTGTTTATTCGGTTGATTTCGGAGACTGACAGTGATAACACATGATTTTCATTAGGTTTATTTTTATTAAGTAAACACGTACATTCATGCTTGGTCACATTGTGGGAAATAGGCTAAGTCTGAATTTATATTTCCGAACACGGACATGGTGCTACATAATTAAATTTGAACTTAATTAAATTGAATATGTGATGCCGGGGCAACAATATAGACGTGACGGAGCCGTCATTTGGGGGTCTGTTTGCGTCCGTCGGACATTCTCTGACACGCAGCTGCGCTAAGCTTGGCTGTAAGCCTGCCACGGAGCAGGCTAGTTCTGCTGACTAAGTTGCCATGGTTACTGAGCTGCAACTCATATAAGCCACTTTGATGGAACGGAACTCCCACTTAAATTAGCGAGACTCATCGAAATAAGCCAGGCTATCCCGTTAGCCAGCTTGATGGAATAGGCCCCCGATCAGGTATCGGATAAATAATATATATATACATATGTATATTTATTGTCAGGGTTTTCCCTGCCTTATAATTTCTTAGGCGCACCGCCTAGACGTTTTCACCGACCGCCTAGATCAAATGAACGCGGAAAGGGGAAAAAACGCACATCGACATATTCAATCTGCGGCTCCTTTAGGAATCTGTTGTTGATGCTAGCTTGGATTGTCTGGGGGGAGTTAGGCGGGTACTGGGCCATACGTCATGAAATACTGACAACGGAATTAACCAATCACTGCAGCGAATAGTTTGTGCGTGCATGCTGAGAGGATGGCTTTCAGCCGCGACACATCCGCTGTAGGCTAGGCGGAGGTGGAATGTATGAATCGCCTAGCGCGAAAAACACAAGCGCTCGCAAATACCAGTGATACAATGGCAACATAGCGACTTTCCAAACTACCCCCAAGTGACTTAATAACCTAACGTTAGTCAGAAACTTATTTATGTAACGTTTGTTGTGTTTGTTTTTGTGCCGATATGCCGTGCGCTGGCCGCCCATCTCTCCCTCGTTCCACTTGCTGATACAATGACAACTTAGCGACTTTCCAAACTCCCCCAAGTGACTAAACCCCCTAACGTTAATCAGAGACGGATTTGTGTAATTATTGTGTTCGTTTTTATGCTGCTATGCCGTGCGCTGGCTGCCTTCCCATCTCTCCTTCGTTCCACTTGCTGTTCGCTTCGCTTTTCACACACAAGCACCCAGCCCCCCCGCGCAGTAAGCTATCAGCTGTATACTAGTTTCCAACCGCTTGGTTTTTGTATTAATTTCTGTACTTTATTTTATTTCCTGCTACTGTTTGTGTTTGTACATATTTTGTCAGTATCTTAGATCTTGCCATTTATGTTTGTGTGTGGAGACATTTGAGAAAATAATTAAAAATAATTAAATTATAAAATGTTAATCTAATGTCCAAATAAATCGGTTAATCAATATCTGCGTTTGCCAATTAACTGCCTTTTATCAAAATGCAGTTTGTTAAACACTTAAATTGTTATACTAGCTTCTTCATTTGTCTCAAAGAGTGCATTTCATTTCCATATTGACCTATCTGGAACCGCGGTTGTTTCTTGGCAATCATTAATAACATATCATTTCCTGGTTTTATAGAAGTATCGGATCGGGACTCGGTATCGGCAGATACTCAAAATCAAATGACTCGGACTCGGACTCGGGGGCAAAAAAACGTGATCGGGACATCCCTAATTATTATTATTATTATTATTGTTGTTGTTGTTGGAGAGATCTGGTAAAGAAAGCAGAATTATGCCAATGACAAAAAGGTCAACTATGGTCATCATAAAACAACGTACATATGTAATTATCTATGTGTAAAACCACGTCATGTTTTTTGCTCATACACTACTCACAAAAAGTTAGGGATATTCGGCTTTCAGGTGAAATTTCAGGATGAACCTAAAATGCATTATAACCTTTACAGGTGAACTTAATGTGACCTTCTGTAAACTTTTGAATGCACATGTCCAACTGTTCAATGTTTCAGTACTTTTTGCACAAGTTGCTGTTCTCTAACAAGGAGTTTAACGGCAAAATTCACAACAGGTGTTTGATCCATGAATCGACCAATAAATTTCCTGGTTCAATTAGAATTGGTATTTAAACAGTCCTCCTCATCATGCTGTTCACATTTTGACATCATGAGACCAAGACGACACCTAACAATTGATCAGCAGCACCTCGCCATTGCGAGGCTTCAAACAGGATGTTCTCAGACGGAAGTGGCCACTGAGCTTAGAGTGTCACAGAGTGTCATCAGCAGGTTGCAACAGAGATACAGAGAGACTGGAAGAGTCACAGAAAGGCATAGAAGTGGACGTCCTTTGGCCACATCCCACACTGATGACCGCTTCATTGTGAACAGTGCCCTGCGGAACCGGATGATGAATGCCACTCAACTCCAGGTACGTTTAAGGAAGGTGAGAGGCACCCAAGTGTCACGTCAGACCATTCGAAACCGTTTACATCAGCATGGTCTGCGTGCTAGACGACCTGCAAGGGTACCTGACCACACCACCAGGCACAGGTGTCATCGTCTTGCATGGGCCAGGGAGCATTTACGCTGGACGAGGGACCAGTGGGCCTCAGTGCTGTTCTCTGATGAAAGCCAATTCATGTTGAGCAGAAATGATGGCCGCCAATGATGTTGGAGACGTCAAGGAGAGCCCTATGCATCAGCCACTGTTGTCACCAGACGAGTCTTTGGTGGTGGTGGTGTTACTGTGTGGGCAGGTGTGTCTAGTCAATACAGAACTGCCCTAATGGTACAGTGACAAGCCCATACTACCTGAATAACATCATTAATCGAGTCATTGTGCCCCTGCATGAACAACACAGGCCTAATTTCATCCTCATGGACGACACTGCTCCAGCTCATCGAGGTCGTATCATTAGGGAACGGTTGCTGGAGACTGGGGTACCTCAGATGGAGTGGCCTGCACTTTCTCCAGACCTGAATCCCATAGAAAACCTATGGGATCAGCTGAGTCGCTGTGTAGAGGCTCGGAGCTCTGTACCCCAGAACCTCAATGTCCTGAGGGCCACCCTTCAAGAAGAGTGGGATGCCATGCCTCAGCAGACAATAAATCGACTTGTGAACAGCATGAGACGTCGTTGTCAAGCTGTAATTGATGCTCAAGGGCACATGACAAGTTATTGAGACATTGACATTTTTTGTTGTGGTATATCCACCACTGTTGTTGGCTTTTGTTTCAAGAAATTGTTTGAGATGAGGAAATCACCAGTGCATGCTTCTACTTAAATGCCCTACTTTCATGATATAATATCACTGTAGCGTGAACTTTTTACATTTTCTGTAAATTTCACCCGAAAGCCAAATATCCCTAACTTTTTGTGAGTAGTGTATATACTGAACACAAGTCAGCTCTAAAGAATATGGCTCTTTTCATGAGGTTTAGATTGTAAATATTTAAACATTTCACTGTGCATTATATTGTATGTTATGATAAAATCATAGCATACAAACCTATAATAAGAACCTCATTTTTCAGACTCCCTGTTCACTGTTTGAGTGGTAACACACCATGTTGACAATGCTTTTAAAACCTGAAAGTTTTTTTTCCCTTCAGTGTTTCCATTTTCTGTTGAAGTTTGTATTTGATTGGGCTTGTGCAGAACATCTCAAATTGGTTACACCGCCCTGCTGTAAGCTGAATTTAGTCGATTAATTAGCCTGATATTTGTAGAATAAAGATGCATTTAGTTTAGTCAGGCTTTTGTTGAAGTGTAATGGATAGAAGTTTGTTGATCAAGTTTTCACATAACAAGCTCAGGATGAGTTTAAGAAGGACTTTTCCTCTGACAGCTCTTTTAATGCAAGGCGTTATCGTCAGGAACACACCTTTGATAGGGAGACTGAGAGCTAATGGTCAACAGTGAGCACACTGGGAGGATGTTATCGACTTTGTGAAGGATTTGTAGCTATCAGTCAACAGTTTGAGTTTCAAATCCCAGAGAAGGGGCTGGTACGTCAGCTCTGGCTTAAGCATTCATTACATGTGCGTGGTTTATTTCTATTTGCACACCAAATGCATATCAAGTGCATGTTTGATAAACTGTGGACATCAACATGATTTCCAAACTGGATTCATAATCATCACATTGAATCGCTGTCATGTCTCTAAAGCACCATTAGAGGGAGCCAAGTCACTCATGAAAGTGGACAGCAGTGTATTTCAGTCAATGAGAACTGGGTCTTTGGAAAAAGTGACTCTTCATAACAGTCAATAAACATTCAAAAGGCAGAAAAAAAACAGCACATCAGAAAATAAGGAGACAAGAGTCTTCAGCTTTTTTGCACCAGTTTATTTTTTGGGGACAAAGTAAATTAATACTGTCTTCTTTCAATGAAACTACTTGTGCTTTACATAATAGATCTTATTTTAGATCTTATTCTGTTGTACTCAGATTTAGATCTTATTCTGTTGTACTCAGATCTTATTCTTTATTTTTTTTTATCTTTTTTATTGATTTATTTAATCTGTAATCTGTGGATACTGCTGAAAAACTGCGAATTTCCTGTGGGATGAATAAAGTATCTATCTATCTATCTATCTATCTATCTATCTAAGGGATATCAATAAAGACATATTTCTTAAAGTGAATCATGTTTTATGTGTTTCACAAAATCAAAATAATAAAAACACAAATGTTAAAACTACAGTAAAACAAACGGACAAGGCCTATTAAAAAGAGTTTGTTCTCCAGTGGGAACAAAGGAAAAGGAAATGATTAAACGTGACTGTAAATAAAAAGATGAAAACTGAAATGTTAAAAACATTTGAAACCTCCAGCTCAAGTGTTTCTCATATCCCAGGACTTTGAACTCCACATATGCAGGGAGTACAGGAGGACAGATATTTTCTTTGCATATCTCTGAGCCACACCTTCATGTACACATTTAACCTGAGGAGAAAATAAAGCAACTTCATGAGACAGTGCTCAAATAAATTCCTCTCATGTCCTGTAACAAGAGTACACAATCTGGCATACTGCTGATGCTGCCTAACAGGCAGGGACGGTTTTTGCTATGGGCAATGAGGGCAACCGCCCAGGGCGCAATCTACTTGGGGGCGCACAAGCGCCGTCCAAAAAAAAAAAAGTGCGTCCGCAAAAAAAAAAAAAAAATCGTTTCTACACTAATATCGCTCATTTCCATGTCAAGTTGGTGCAGTGGGCGCTAAGGCGCCCCTACTATCACGTCAACTTGCTGCTGAGAGTCATGTATACAGGTCGTGTGTGTCAGAAGAAAAGGCAAGGGGGAGGGGGGCGCGGGGGATCAACTTTCGACTGCAGAGGCTGTGCGCAGGTTGTGAGTCTCAGGAAAAGCAAAGGGGAGGGGGGCGGGGGATAGACTAACCTCTGATATGAAAGATCCCAGGCCAAACAACACAAACTGCTGCTTCCAAATAAATTGTATTTCATTCATAAAATTAATATAGACCCCTTATAGCTACATGTAATTTATTGGGTTATGTGAAAATGCCAAACAACAACAACAACAACAAAAAGTCATGGACAAAAGGCCAAAAAAAACATCAGGTGCCCAGTTCAGAAAGAGAAGGAGAGAAGAAGAGGAGAAACGTTCAAAAGATAAAGGTATGCAAGTCTCTATGCATGACGTTAATTGTGCATGTAATGAAACAGTAGCCTATACCCTATTTATTAGCCTCTTGCTAATATGTTGCCACTTAGCCACAGAAGTTTTTTTTTATTTATTTTTTTTTTTTTTTGGTTTTTAGTTTTGCTGAACTAGCAACTATTAGAATTTTAGGCATCATGTCATGGAATTAATTTCACCCATAGGCTAGTTTGTGTTTGCAACACAACAAGTGCAAGTTCACATTGGCCTGTTAGTCTGTGGATTTGGTAAACAATACGTCCTGACTGTGGAATTTTTAATTTTTTTTGCTATACGTGGGTCTATGGTAACCTAAATAACTTCCTATACACTGACATGACATTTTGTAAGCTATATGTGATATAGCTTTATGAGTAATTTCTAGTGTGTTATTCTTAGTTAATAGGATGTTAACAAATGATAGGCCTGATGTGGTGGGGGTGGGGGACGGTTCGCCCAGGGCGCAAAACTAGCCAGGACCGCCTCTGCTAACAGGTGCCGAATTATTTCTGATGACAAAATGCTCTGCAGCGATTTATGTTTATCACTCATAAATACATATCTGCAGACTTTGTAAAATTATGGAGTGGTACATTTTTAAACTACTTGGTCCCATTGTTGCGGCATATTATTTGCAACATTTTCATATTTTTTTCCCATAGTAAAAATGGCAGCATGCAATACATTCTCTTTATCAGTCAATATTGGGTACTCAGCAGGGGCGTTGTAGTGTGGGGAAAAGCGGGACTGATTACCCAGGGCCACAACGGGGGATGGGGCCCTCGAAAGGCCTGAAATTAAAAGATTTTCCTATTGGCAGGCTATACAAGGGCCCAATAAGATTTCTCCCTTGAAAAGTCTTTTCTGAAGAGCAGAGCTGTGTTGGTTGGTGGAGACATGAGGTGTCACTCCTGTGGATGATGCTGATGTGCCTCGATGTGGCTGTATGCTGTAATTTAAAGTTGCAGCAAACTGCAGCAATCAACCTCACTATTAAAATGAGTCACCCACTCGCTCTCTATGTTTTGCATGTTTCAGGTGTAAAGAGGAAGGAAGTCTGGTCAGTCTTGTGTAACAATCAGCAGCTGTTTGTCTGTCGCAGAAGTGCCACAAAACAACTTCCCTCTCAACACCACATCCTTCTCTAGCATATGACAGATTTCTTTTAATATGACGAAAGGCTATTCTTAGAGATTCAACAACCATTTGAGATGTTGGTTGACAAGACTGATAGATTCTTTGTGCTTTTTCTGGCTGCTGATGTGTTTTAATGAATCTGGAGCACCGACAGAGAGAGGAAGGGACCAGCTGAGTTTTACAGCAGTAGGAAGTGGATTTGTCATTTTTCTTATTTTTGTGCCAGGTATCATATATTTACATTTCTGACATGACGATGGTGCTCTTATCAAGTACATCTTGAGTGCAGGCACGTTCTGGAGACAAGTGTTTCTACTGGCAGACAACTGACTGTTTCTACGGCGATAAGTGCTGCTTCAAGCACATCCCAGACCAGCGAGGCATTATGCCATTGAAATGGCAGAGGTGAAAAGAGAATGAGAGGAATGGAAGAGAAAGAGGGAAAGTGGATCCATGAGGGAGAAGATCTGCCTCCTTAAAAACAAAAAGAGGAAGAGGTGGACTTGAGAACACTGACACTTTAATTTGTGTGTGTGTGTGGGTGTGTTTGCCACATCTGATTGTTTGTTTTGCCTGTGTATGTGTATGTTGGCCAAATTGAGGCACTTTCAGGGTCCATAAAGCAACCTTGGAAGGTTCTTTGAAGAATCCGTTCTTAAAGAATTCATGATTGTTGTTGTGATATTGCAAAACCTTTTTGGGATGTTTTGATTTTTTTTTTCCTTTTGGGACCTTTTTCATATTAAAAAACCATAAAGGGTTTCTTAGCTCCCTTTGCAGAGGAACCTTTGGACTCCTGCAGAAGAGACCTGGTGTTTGCAATATAGTTCCTGCCTGGGGGGAAGATGTTACTTTTATTAGCACCATTTTATTGGACAAATATGTCTGGTTGAAGCCTGGAAACAGCACAGGAGCTCTGTTCTTTGGCTTGTCAGGTAAACCACTGCCTCACTGTAGAAAATACCTCAAGATGAACAGTTCATAACTCCAAAAATGACATATGCACCATTCAAAAACATTAAGTGATGTGCTCTTATGAAACAACAGAAGAAAAGTTCCTCAAAGACAAACGGATGATTCCCTTCTCACTGCATCCTGTATGTTTTAAAGAGACTGAACAGCAAACTCAAAGCTGCAGTGGACAACTTTCTCCATGGTATCGAGAAGTGACAGAAGTTCAACACACAGAAATCAACTGTTAAAGAAGAAGTGATGACCGTTTGACTGAACTTCCAAAAGAATGTGGAATAAGCAGAAATTTGATGATGTGATGTATTTTGTTGCTCTCAGCACATAGTCTGAGAAGCAGGTGCATTTAGGGAGCATCCAAGTCCACTTTTGCTATTTTAATGGCGGAAAAAAGACTTTTTGTGTCAGATGCATTCTTCAACAGGGTTGTACTTAGTCTCTTAATTAATTATGGGTGTGTTGTTAACATGCAATACACCAATCAGAGTGCCATATCCGATTCCATTGAACTGCCAGATGCACTTGCACCATGGCAGATTGCCATTATAATGGTGCATTTACAAGGTAAGAAGGAACACTTCTCTGCAGAGGAAACGTCAACAACAGGATTCAGGTGAAACAGGTGTCCATGTGTGTGTAAGTGTGTGTACACGCTATGCACCTGACTATGTGGGTGCGCCTCACTACCTTGATAATACACCCTTAAAATAAGTGAAAACTGTGTCATTCTCTTCAGTCCTGGTTTTGGTTGCTCAATCGTGCAGTCACTTTTAAATGCCCCAAAATAGCAATGCACCAACAATGTGCCTGATCAGGCCTCATTATAAGACCAACATGACCATGGGTGTTCAGATGGACACAAGCGCATTTGCTATTTACATAATGTGGACAGTGGTTGGAAACTTGCATTGCATTTGGCCCCGTGTTGCTCCTGGTTTGAGATGCGATATTCCATGCTTATTCAATTGTTTTTTTCACTTGAACCTTGCGTAGTGTACCTTTAAGCCACTGAAGGTGTGTTTTACTTATAAAACTGATTATGAGTAAAGTGATACAGTTTGCTGGATGTCAGATATTGCTCTGTTTCCTTGGATATCTGACCAGTTGAAGTAAACGATCTGAATTGTCAATCATCTATATGTTGAGTGAGTAGTGGAGGAAGGAGAGAGGGCCATTAACTGAGCGTTCGGGTGTGTGTGTATTCACCAGCTCTTAAGGCCAGAAATCTTTGAGTCAACTGCGGGAATGTTTGTAATGTTAACTCATCACCTCCATGATACCAGAGTTTACGAGTTGTGATGTCCCACCTCAACGTGCACATTTTCAAAACATTGTGCCGTGTCATTGGTAATTAATATGCAACTTGTCTTTTTCCATCATAATTTTAATAATTAACATTGAGTGCTCGTATCAGTAAGCAAGCAGCCATGATCTAGCGTGGATTGTGAACATCTTACAGCAGACACTGTCACTGGTCCAGCTTCTTCACAAAGAACAACTGGTTAACTTTTCACAATTGGACAACGGGGGAGTGATGGATGATGTGGCCTCTCACTAAAACCTATATAATTTCCAAACAGATTCCTCCAGTATTGGCCCAGTCAAACAACACAGGGAAAGGGTGTGCTAATTTCCAGTTTAGGCATCAACTGCCTTGCCAATTTTTCCATCTTTGTCCACTGTGGGAAGGGGCAGCCCTAAAAAAATAAAAAAAACACTGAATGAAAATCATGCACTTTGGCTGCATGGTGTTTGCAACAATCAGCTAAAAATGATTAAAAGTGGCTATAATCTGGACAGGCATGTCTTATTTCTTATTTCATGTAGCCTACAGTCATGAAAATGATGGTGAAAACTGAACATAGTGTGCTTAAAAATTGCATAACAGTTGATGGACCTGTCCTCAACTAACCCTAACCCTGTTACCCACAGCACAGAGAAAATGATCTGACACTGTTTCCAGTGGCTGTGGTCAGGGCGTTATTGAGTAGTGGAATGAAAGGCTTCGACCTGTGCATTTTGGCCACAGCAAATTTAATCTTCATAAGTAAACTGAGTCACTAATAATGACTAACAACAGTGAGATCTGGTCAATAATCACCACTGAATAAAGTCTGTAATGTTTGCAGAAGGCTGAAGAGGAAGTTTTGGCTGAAGTGAGCCACTCTACATCTGCTCTCAACACCGACCACAACTGCTCCTCTAAACTGATCCTGTCTTCACAGAGGCTGACATTCTGTTCACAGGGTTACACCCAGTCATCTGTCACCTCCCTCCACACACACACACACACACACACACACACACACACACACACACACACACAGCTGCTGGGCCACATTAGCTCTGCACAGAAATTATACATTTAAATCACAATGACTTTTGGCAATGACACATTTTCAACAGTAAATACAGATTAACTAACAGCATTTGTATTGTTTTATAGTTCTATATGAAAATGTCTTTCCATTTACTTCTAGAAAGCAGTGAACTTTCTCACTTTACCTCACCAGACTAATGGAGTTGGTGACCCTGCAAGTTTGAGATGGCTGACTGAGCAGCTCATAAACTGAATTGTACCACCAATAGAAGTTTCTTCCTTCCCTTTCAGAGTCTTTTCAGAGGCTGTGTTGTGGCTATGTGGTGCATGTGGCATATGGGGGTGGTACAGATAACACAATCCCAGAATGCATTTTTTTTTTTTTTTTTTTGCTATTTTAAGAAGTTCACAATGTGCAACAACAAAACTAGTCGTTTCTGCTAGTGGACTTGTGATTTACTGGCATTCAGCCAGTCATGCATGTTAATGACGTAAAGGGGAAGCAAGTCTTGGCGCTCAATGTTTCTCTATGGTCTGCTGACAGCATCGATAATAGAAGACGACATCCTTCTCCACTGTAAGTTCTATCAGATAAGTAGTTTTAATGTATTGTTGTATGTGTTACTTTAGAAATTAAACAGCCATTTAAAGAGTTATGCTGGATTTAAGATTATTTTGGAGAACCAAACACTGGGGTGTTTTTTTGTTGGAGTTGTTATCCAGAGTAGTGGACAACAAACTGCTAGATAAACATTGCAGTAATTCCAGCATTTTCATATTAAAGGTGTGATTTTTGATGAGACTAACTCATCCTTTGTGCTTTTCTGCCTGCTGATGTGTATTAACGTCGAGAAGAGAGCGGAGAGGAGCAGTTATGGGTTTAACAGCAGCAGCAAGTGGATTTGTTGTCTTCCTTCTGTCTGTGCCAGGTATCGTACATTCACATTTCAGGCATCTTGCTGGCACTCTTATTGAGTTGAATAAGTTTAGTGGTAGAATAAGGTTAGACTGTTACATTACCACTGTCTTAGATTTCACTCTGTACCAGTGGAAGCATCAGTAGTAAAGGTGTTCCTGTATCGTAGCTAAACTGCCCTGACAGTCATTCAGTTTGTAAACGACAAACACAGTTAAGGCAGAGTTGTTATGTGATGCATTCCTTTAAACACCTGACACTCTCCAACAAACAAACAAACAAACAAAAAAACAAACAAACAAAAAAACATGGTCCCATGTTGCTTCCATTATATTGAACTATGTTAAAGTCAATTTTGAAAAACAGAGCCCAATATTATTCAGCTCTGAGAATTCAGCAGTGTAATTTCATCAAAGCAATGTACAAATACTAATTTCTTAAAAAAAAAAAAAAAAAGCCTGGCATCTGTCACTCATTGAAAATATGTTTGCCTATTTCAAATGGCAGATTTATTTTTTTTTCCACACCAAACTCTTTAACACTACTTTCCTGTTCAAGCATTTTTACTTTATCATCACACCTCAACATGTGAACATCTGCAGCTGTTCCTTCACACTAAAACAAAACATCTGTACACTGCTCTTGGCCTTGTTCCTCAGCTTAACCCAGATCTGACCTTATAGAAATCATAAATTTTATTAATACAGACATTTTTTAAAAAACAAAAGTGACATGATACCTCACAAACTCGAGGTGAAACAAAAGCTTTATTGCATCTCTCCTGAAAGAAATTGTTTAAAGATTGATTTGCTGCTTACATTGGAGGTGAGGTGATGTGAGACCCAGAGAGGTTTTGGGAAATGCAGTTCATACTTTACATTCTGAGTCAGATCCATTACAACTGAAAATCTGTCCTCTAATGTTTTTATGAATCTCATTGTGGTTTCTGATGTGCTCTGTATTACAGTGGTGCAGGGACAGGATGGCTGGGGAGCGACTTACACTTCTACTGAGATCTGTGCTTTAAAAGGATCAACAGTGGAAATGCAGTGCAGCTACACATACCCCAACAGTGGAAATCACCATATTACCAGAGTTGAAAAAGCACTGTGGTTTACTAAGGGGTTGTATTATGAACCTGTGGATCTAAGATCAGACTCAGAGTATGAAGGTCGTGTCCATCTGTTTGAAGAGAGAGGACGCTCCACTCTGAGAATCAGTGACCTGAGAGAGAGTGACTCAGCTGTGTACAAGTTCAGGTTCATAACAAGCCAACCAGGAGGGAGATACACTGGTGAACCTGGAGTCTCTTTAACTGTCACAGGTAACATTTTCATCAGATGACTTTTTAATTCAGTTCCACATAATGCCAGCATCTAGGATACTGTTGTGATTATGATTGTGTGTATGTGTTTGTGTGTGTGTGTGTGTGTGTGTGTGTGTGTGTGTGTGTGTGTGTGTGTTTGATTGAAAATGTAGTGACCAAAGACCATTTCTGCTCCTCATGAACCCAGGTCTCCGGATAGAGGTGACCCCATCCACGGTCTCTACCTGGGCAGAACTGAAGTGTCTCAGCAGCTGTCCTCTAGCTGGTCCTCCTTCCTACGTCTGGTACAAGAATGGACAGAAAATTAAGGAAGGAACTTCTCCTTCCTATGAAGATTACTTTAAATATGAGGACAGCTATTCCTGTGCTATAAAAGGACACGAGGATTTCCACTCTCCTTCAGTGTGTGAGTCTTCTCCACAGTGTCTCAATAACATAGCGCCATCTGGTGGAAGCTTTTAGTTAGCCCTAAAACAGGCAACGTGCACCAGGACATACAAACTCATTAACATCCTGTAGGGGAAGGTGTTAAAGGTTTTCGGCCTGATCAGAAATCATTATCAATGCCACTTACCACATACTGACCATGTGATAAGTAATTAGATATGAATCATATATATTTTCAATGAAACAACAATATATATTCATAAGAGATATGTTGCCAAATTAAGGGTAGAAAATTGACCATTGTGTAGTATTTAAAACTTAATTTCAAACAGAAAGACAAGTTAAAACTATATACATTTTAATACTACTGCATGTTTAAGGGTTTTGTGCTGGACCAGGGATGCATGAATTTAATATGGCTGTCCTTAGTAAGAATCAAACCCCCTTCATCCCGTGTGTGTTAGTGAGCTATTCTCCAACCATCCAGCTACACAACATCACTACTGCTGTCAGTTTTCCATACAAGCTGCTCTGGATTACTGCAGGAAATGATGCACTTCTAACTGCTGCTGTTTAAAACCTGTCTCATCTTTCAGGTGTCCACGGTCAAACCTGCAACAGAGTGACTTACACTAACAGAAGCATCTGTGCTGTGAAGGGCTCATCAGTGGACATTTCTTGTTCATACAACAGTTATGAAAATGATGTTACATCAAAATTCTGGTTCCGTCTCAAACGTAGTGATCGATGGCGTTATTCCTCACAACCTGAGAACCTCAGTGGGGATTCAGAGTTTGCAGGCCGTGTCCAGCTGTCTGAAGAGAGAGGACGCTCCTTTCTGAGAATCACTGAGCTGAGAGAGAGCGATTCAGCCGAGTATCGCTTCAAATTCATAACATGGTACTTTGAATGGAGGAGCAGTTTACCTGGTACAACCCTGACTGTCACAGGTACTGCTGAACACAAACATAATTTCAACTTTATAAAGATTATTACGTTTTTATACTCACCTATTCAGAAGCAAACCTTGCAACCTTAATATCATCCATCAATTAATTTACTTAATGCCTCACAATATTTAACATCTGGGAATTTTTATTTATGTTTATGTATTTGATACTGTATGTTTGTGTATTTTAGTATTTTTTTGACCTGTGACATTTCTGTTATATGTTCATTTATCCAGATCTCCAGGTGCAGGTGATCAGATCTTCGATCCACCAGAGTTATACAGAGGCAGAGCTGAAGTGTCGCAGCATTTGCAGTCAAGCTGCTCGTCCTTTCTACGTCTGGTACAAGAATGAAGTGAAAATTATGGAAGGAACTTCTTCTTTTTACACAGTCAATATATTTCCTGATGACAGCTATTCTTGTGCTCTAAAAGGACATGAGGGTTTCCACTCTCCTTCAGTGTGTGAGTTTATTCCACCACATGTCATCATCAATGCCGGCTCTGCCTATGTTGGTGCCCTAGGCGAAATTATTCCCTTGCGCCCTTACATGCTACTACTTCTGTAAGCTTTCAGATGCTTCCATCTCACAGCTATTTTAACTGTTCCATGATAAAACACATCCTTCTTTAAAATAATGTATGTTAACATGATGTCCTCCAGATGCTCCGACGGTTCCCTCAGTGTCGGTGAGGCCCTCTGGTGAAATAGTGGAGGGCAGTTCAGTGACTCTGAACTGCAGCAGTGATGCTAACCCAGCAGCTAATTATACCTGGTACAAGAAGAATGGAAATCCAGACCAGGAACCTTTCAGGACAGGACCACAGCTGGACTTTGTTTCCATCCAGTCCTCTGACTCTGGAGAGTTTTACTGCACAGCGCAGAATGAGCTGGGAGAGAAGACATCTGACTCCACTTCTATTGATGTCAAATGTGAGTGATATATGTAACGCGATAAAACTACAACTCAGCTCAGTAGTATAATGTTATAAAGAAAATGACAACACCACCTTGGGACTTTAACACAAAAAATATGGTTACTGCAATAGAGAGAGTCGTGCAACCAAACTGTGATTCAGAATTTTGGGGGTTTCCACCATGCAGGTAGGTCCACAAATGGGTGCAGAGACGTGTATTTGGTATCAAATAAGATTAATTATAAAACAATATGTATAAAAACAATTCCTGGAAAAAAACATTTTAAAAATAAAATAAATAAAATACACTTGGGCCTGCTAACAATAAATGGCCTGAGTCTTAGGCAATACTGATACAGTATTACCCAGGAGTTATTTAACCAAAGGGATCAGCAAAACTGTAACCTGGACTGCTGTAGGGCAATGGCCTTACAAAACCCACCACAAACCGCTAAAAAAGTAAAGCACACACAGCTGGCAACCACTTTAAGGCACACCATGTATGCAAACCATAAGTGAAATCAAGGAAACAGGAGGCCCCTTGCCACACACATGCACTCCAGGTTCAGCTCAGCTGCAATCCCACACTGACGAACCTAGGCACATGCCCCTTGATAAAAGCAGGTTCAGGGTATTAAAACAATAGAATAAATAAAAAAAAAAAAAAACAAGCAAATAAATAAATTACAATAAAGTGGCAACCTCCCCTCTGTGGGCCAAAGGAATGCGTTACAGTTTGTCAATATACGCACACATATTGGTTACAGTCATCACATTGGCAAACCATACCTTGGCTGTCATCTCCGCTTTCCAACTACGCTGGCTCACTCCATGCGCCGCCACATACCGTTGAACGCCACTCTAATATGCTGGTCACACAATTCAATACCGGTACTGAGAATGCAATGCTAACCTCAGACTCTACGCACGTCACATAACTCAGCCAGGGGGTTAGGAAACCGCACCGCAGGCCGAGGCACACCAGGAAAGCATGGAAAAGGAGACTTTAGTTAGCACTACCGATTCTCATCAGCAAGTCAGGATGCTGGAGGAAGAACACTGCGCTACGGTTGTGGGCATTTATTTCTAGAGGACCGGTGCAAGACTAGGGGCTCTAGTTTCCCGGCGCAGCGCGGGGTGGCGCAGTGAGGCGAACCCCACGCAGAGCTAGTTTCGACCGGCGAAACGGCAGAGGCGAACGGTTTCCAAGTTTCGCAGGCGGAGGTTCGCCGAAATGGGAGTGGCGGCGCAGCGGGGGGAGGTGCCGACAGATTCAACTTGGCGCAGTGACAGTTTCGTGCCAAAAGGCTTCGCCGAGGTGCGCCAAAAGCTCACCATCTGAAACCACGTCTACTTTCAGCGCAAGGCGGAGCGGAGCTGGCGCAGTGGAAGTTTGGCTGCCTGGCGCACATCACCAAAACCTCACAATCAGCACAAACGGTGCCAATCTCCTTTGATCTGACATCAGTTGTGACGGGACAGTTGATATGGAGATATATGTATGTGCTGATTGTGATCGTAGCATTGAATAGTGTTTTTTTCTGTATTTATTGCATTGTTCATGTGTCTGACATTCCGGAAGCCTGCCTGTGAGGTTTTGGTGACGTGTCCGCACTGCTCGCCGGTCTCCGCTCCGCGCCTGTCTCCTGAGCTCCGCTCCGCCTGCGGCAATAGACCTCCATGTCAGCTGTGTAAACTTTCATTACGCCTTCACGCAGCGCATTTTAAAGGCAAGGACAGGGGCTCATTTGATTGGTTAAATGTGAATCGGCTGTGTCAAACCCACTCCACGCCTTCTCTCCTCCTCTCCGCCGGTAGGAGGGACGGCGGAGTACTTGCGCCACCGAGAACGGCGTGCCAAACTTGGAAAATCCGCCTGGCCACACCCAGTTGGCGAAGCGCATCTGCGCTACGCCCCCGCCTCGCCTGGTCTGCGAAACTAGAGCCCTAGATCTCATTGTTTTCACTGGCTGAGGTGGATGGGGCAGCGGTCAAATTAACCCACTGGTTACATACATTCTACAATTAGTTCAAAGTAATCAGCAAGTTTTTAACCTTTTTTAACAAGGTAAAAGTTTTGATTAGTGTGTATGTTTTACAGTTCTGCCTTGCTTCACATTCAATCTGCTACTGTAGTTCAGTGAGCAGCTCTACTGCAGGAGGTAAAGTGTCTTAAGGTTGCTTCAGGGCACATTGACAGTAGATGTTGAGGTGGAAGTTGAGTGTTTACTAGGTCACTTTTGTTACGCAGAATTTCTCAGCTGTTGTCAGGATTGGAATCATCAGACTTGTAGTCGCACCACCCCATTGACTACTAACCTGATCATTTAAATCCAGTATGTGCCATTGCAAAAACACACTCTCACCTTAAGTTTGTTTTCCAGATGGTCCCAAGAAGCCTTCAGTGTTGGTGAGTCCCTTTGGTGAAATAGTGGAAGGCAGTTCAGTGACTCTGACTTGCAGCAGTGATGCTAACCCAGCAGCTACTTATACCTGGTACAAGGAGAACCAAACTCTGCCTCAAGGACCAGAGGGAAGTTATCACTTCACCTCCATCAGCTCTGAGGACACAGGGACATACCACTGTCAGTCTGAGAATCAATATGGACAAAACTCTTCATCTCACTTTATTGATGTCCAATGTAAGGGTTAAGTATGTTTTACTTAACCCTGCCTGAGATGCTTAATCTGAAAAACCAGTGTCATTTTTTCAAATGAAAAACCCACCTTTGGATGACAGCCTCTTTAAGTGTAGTATCACTTATGTGTCATCAGTCTATGAGAGTCAGTGCATTTCAGATGTTATGATGCTTAAGTAATGATTGCCTACATTTCCTACAAAAATCAACAAAATGGATTAGACTTCTTGATGATATAATTCTTTTTTTCTTTTGTTAGTTAGGAGCACTTCCATAAGAGGTATTTTATGTTCAAAGTGGATATTTAGTAAATAGATAGATATACTTTATTGATCCCAACCAGGGAAATTCTGGAAAAAAATCAGTGAATTCGATCCAAAAATGCACAAACATGCCTGTTAAGAGATAACAAACTGCAAGGACCAATCAGAGTCGAGCGTATTACAAAACACTGCAGTTATCTTGTATTAAAAAAAAAACTCCCTTCTCACAGATACCTGCAATTAGGTGATAAAAAATTGAATGTTGTGCTTCGCTGTTGTTAATTTAATTGTTCCATGATTAAACACATCTTTCTTTAACATAATGTATGTTAACACCATGTCCCACAGATCCTCCGAAGGTTCCCTCAGTGTCGGTGAGTCCCTCTGGTGAAATAGTGGAGGGCAGTTCAGTGAATCTGACCTGCAGCAGTGATGCTAACCCAGTAGCTAATTATACCTGGTACAAGAACAATGAAGCCTCACCAAAAGCATTGGGACAGACCTTCACCATTACAGACATCACATCTGAACACAGTGGAGAATATTACTGTGAAGTCCAAAACAAAAGAGGACGTCATCAATCCACCTTACAGTTGAATGTTGTGGCAGGTAAGTCATGCTCATTCACCTTGACACACACATCCTCTGTCCTGCACCACAGGTCATCTGTGTCTTACGTAACACATTGTCCTGTTATGTAATGTCATTGTTATGTAATGAAAAACTTAAATGTTACTGTCAGGTGATGTCAACGTCATAGACACTGGATATAATTTTTGTAGGGCCCAACCAATATCTCACAACACTGATTTTTACCAAGCTGTGTGGCGTATGAATGCCTGTTATATTTCCCTTATGCAGGGCTCGGGGGACTCTCTGCATCCTTAAGAGCACAGGCTGTAAATCCTGTATGTACTGCAGATTCCAAGGAGCATAACACATAAATAAACAAGCTCACACATAAATGCACAATTTAACACAAACAGACACCAGTTCTGGTAGAGGTGGCCCTTCTTAGAAGAGCTGAAGGAGGGATAGTGGCACAGAAGAACAAGAGTGAACAGATTTTTTTAAGGCAGGTAGGCAATAAAGATTAATTTGGATCATACTAACTAACTACATTAGTTGTGAAGCAAACCTTGCAATGACAACAGTATGTTATGAGTAGCAGTAGAAGGGAGTGTTAAGTCGACCTCCAAAACCTTCTTATTAGTGGGCAGTGTGTAGGTCTTGGATGTTGTGATGGTAGACCGAAGAAGACTGGTGGCCAAGTCTTCTTTGGTGCTGGAATTTCATTAAGTGGATTTCTGAAGCAGGATGTTGTCATGGCAGCTCTTATGTGGAATAAGTAGCTTAATTAATACTCATACAGAAAAATGGACTCATACAGAAATCAGTCCTGAGGTAGAAGCTAAGGGTCAGTCTCCCCAACTAGCTGGTCTTTCTTAATTTCTTAGAAAGCCATGCAGTCCTAGGAGTGAAGAGAGAAAGTCAGCAAAAACAACTAAATTCTAATCTGTGATCACTAGGGACAAGTGGGGGAGTTGGAATCGTTTTTGTTTCATTGAAGACCCTTAAGGGGTAAGGATGGTTAAACGACATTAGCAGAGGAGCATGATGAGCCTTTCAGTAATTTTGAGAAGAAATTTATTCCATCTTGGTAGGTTTCAATGGTGAGCACTCATGTGAAATGAGGAGTTAATGTGGGAGGCAAAACTGGTAAGAGACCTGCAATCGATGGACCAGATGGAGGGGTAGATCTTTGAGACGCTCAAGCAGGAAGAGATAGTTTTGAGGGCAGGATTACTGAAGAAATGGACAATAATGGAGTTAACTTCTAGATGTCATGCCTTGGATTTTCTGAAAAATGAACCAAGAAAGAGTCAGAAATGGCACTTAAGTGTTCAGGAACATAAGCAGCATAAAGAATGAGTTGATGGGTTATTGACAACCAGAGGGATTTTCCACAAAGTGGGATTAGCAAATTAGACAGATAACTTTAAAAAGTGTCGCTGATTATTTTTTGAAATTTTATTAGCAACTGTCATCAAGGATGACTTTACCGTTATCCTAAACCTAACATTCATCATTTGCTTCACAGATTAAAATCACTATCACCAGGATATTGCATAATCATTTCCACAGTTATGTGCTTAACTTGCTAATCCTGGTTTGTGAAATATACCGTCCTGGTAAAACAGTGTACAGAGGGCATAGTCAGCCATCCTGCCTGGTGCAAAAATTAAGCATATTTGTGGAGGATAAAAGTAGGATCAATAAGATGATCAAGAGGCCTGGTTCGGTGATTGGTTTTACCCCAGACTCACTCTAGGTCATTGTGGAGAAGAGAATGAAGTCTAAACTTAAAATGGTCCTGCTCTATGAGGGCCATCCACTCCACAGTGTTTTTAAGGGACTCAGCAACTCTTTCAGTTAGCGGCTTGTGATGCCTCAGTTCTCTACTGAGAGACTTAAGGCCCATTTATGCTCAACGTTAAATACGGATATGGATACGGACAGAGCTCTTCTGTTCGTGCTCTGTGTTCATTTCGTCCGATTTCTGCACGTTTCCATAAAGCTTACGGATACGGGCCAAACAGAACAGTACCACCGGGTTAGGGTTAGGGTTAGGATTGGGAACTTTTTGAGGAAAGGCTGTGCAAGTTGGTTAGAAACTATAAACATCCCTATAATGTTACGTCAATTAAATTGACGTAACATCTCTATGATGTCTCTATGATGTTACGTCAATTTCTCTCATTGGCAGCACTAGAGAAAATAATTATCTGTCCTCTAGTCGTGATGTATTTAACGGCCTCACCGATCACCGCCTCCTATAATGTCGCCTCGGTTTTTGTCTTTTATGCAAGAGGTACATTATCAATATCTCCTCCACAGTCACCATGTTTGTTTTTGAGTTTGTTGTTGTCATAAACTTTTAACTCTGGGCTGCCCCCTGGTGGATATATTGGTTACCATCCATGCCAATGTAAAGGACGCATGGAAGTATGAGGGCAGTGACGGAAACATCGGTTGAAATGAACGTATACATTTTCTTACGTAATGGGAGCATAAATGGGCCTTTAGACGGTCTTTTGTTCCTGCTGCAGTCAAATATTTTAATGAACACCATTAAAACTGGCCTGCTGCTTTTTATTGTGTATCTGTTTATTGATTTTATTTGACTACTGTCATCATCATCTTGCTGTTCTTGTGATTATGTAACTGATTGTGTTTGATTGGCCTGCAATCATGTCCTATGGGTTCTTAATCATGCTCAATGGTCTCTTGAGGTCGTATTATCTGTTGTGTTTGTTTGTGCTGTTTGTTGGCTATATGGTCTGATCTGGTGGCAAACCAGTTTCCCTATTGGTATTAATAAAGCTTTCTAATCTAATCTAATCATAATCTGTGTGGAGTTTGAGCAGTCTTTGTTAACTACAAGATTGTCTAAATAGAAGAGGTTGGCCTTTTCTTAGAGCATCAATGTGGATTGGCTGTTTTTTTGTGATGCCTCATTGATGGTTATTCCTGCCAATGCCACAGAAGTAGAAGGTTTCTCTGTCTTCTCTGGTAAAAAAGAGATGCTGAACACAGATGGTAGTGTAGTTAGGAAGGGGATGAGGGCAGAGATAAAATAACAAAGTCATCTCAAAGGCAGAACGGAACAGCTAGCCAAAAGTTTCACCTGTCTGCCTGATTTGAAAAGCCTACGTCACAAACCAGAACTATTCCTCTACATTCTGATAGGCTGTTGTGTCATGGGGCGCCCACAGAGTCAGATGACCTGATGCTGAGTGGAAGGCTGTTCCAGAGCCAGACATATTTCAAAAATCAAAGAAAAGCTTAAAAATACTGTGAGTGCCTCTTAATACTAAGACACCATTCATTTCCAGATATCCTCTCTGAAAGATAACTCAGACAAAGGAAGCTAGCTAAAATGTCATCGCATGATAAGATCACTGGAAACTGATTACAGTGATGTAACAGAGAAATGCATGAAATCAGCCAAAAAGGCAATTGCCCTTCAAATTACATAAGATCTTTGCCAAAATAATGTGTGGTTTTAGAATGGTGTTTGCATTATTTTGAGGGACATATTATCTTAAAATTAGTTGTCTTATCCAAATTAACTTTATGCGCTTTCCCTACAATTGCTATCTTGACCACACACGTTCAGGATCCAGTACAAAGTGCTGGTACTGACTTATAGAGCCCTACATGGTCAGGCACCTGCATATCTGTCCGACTTGCTCCATGCCTATGCCCCCAGTAGGTCCCTGAGGTCTGCAGATCAGGGCCTACTAGCAGTCCCGCGTACTAGGCTTAGAACCAAGGGTGACAGAGCCTTTGAGTCCGTGGCTCCTAGATGGTGGAATGTGCTTCCACCGGACCTAAGAGCCGTGACCTCTGTCAACATTTTTAAGAAGCGGCTCAAAACACATCTGTTTAGACAGGCTTTCCCATAGGATTACGCCACTGTTGTATTTGGATTTCCTTGTATCGCCTTTGTACATTGTTTCTATTGTTTTTTCATTGCATTTTTATTTTCTTAGCATCACCTTTTTATACTGTTTATATTTATATTTATATTGTTTTTATTGCTGTCTATTGTATTTTTATTTCCTTTGTATCGCATTTGTATATTGTTTTATTATCTTTGAGCATTTGTATTTTTAATTTGTAAAGCACTTTGTGAGTTCTCTCTGGGAAAAGCGCTATATAAATAAATTTTACTTACTTACTTACGTTAGGGAAAGCGTATAGCGGGTCCTCAAAACCACCCGCTATCCCATTTGGGCTTTTACAAGAGCGCGCCCAGGCGGCTTCAATGCGCATCCACTTGGACACATGTGGATGTGTACATGTGGCTCCCCCTCCCTAATTAACTCGCCTATAAAAAGCCACCTTGCTTTAGCCTCAGTTGAACCCCTGAGAAAATGGCAGAGATAGTACTAAATCGCCTTGATCGCCAGTTAAATACGGGTTTCGGTTTGCGGATTTGGGATAGCGCAGCCTGCTCTTAAAGGCAATGGCACCTGGCACACTGATTGGTTTAACTGGCATAATGCCCAAACCACGCCTATGCATAATATAACGGGTAGTGCAGGTGTTTTACGGATTAAGGTGGGTGTGCAAGATAGCAACTTTTGTGGGAGAACGCCTCTTACGCAATGCTAAATCCCCAAATAACGGGTTTAGGGACTCTGACGTAAGATAGGGCCCAGTGATTTTATCAGCAAATAAACTGCATATTGTTGTTTTTTGTCCAACTACCAGTGAGTAAATCAAAAACAAATATTTTGAAAACCCCTAAATAAGTCAGTATTTTTGTTTGATCACAATTCCACAGCTGCTTGGAAAACTAGTGTTGCTGCTGTAACTGCTACTGGTTTCCTGGTGATCATGCTCATCCTCATTTTCCTGTGGATTAGGTAAGAAATTTTTCATGATTTCGTACAAAAGGTCTACAGTTTCAAATATTTGCACAGTGATTCAGCTGATCTGTTGTTCATTTGTTCGTTCATTCTCAAAGCAGAAGAAGGAAGGGCTCCAAACAACCATCTGAAGCTAGACAAAGCTCAGGCAACAATCTACAGGTAAGGTGGAGGAATTCAAAAGATTCCAGTGCAACAAACAAATAAACAAAACATTTTCATTAAAGTGAGTACTGTGTTGACTTCACTTAGTTTTTATGTCGAGCAAACAGCGCATTTCGCCTGTAGCGTCATCAGGTTCGCTCAGGTATGGTCAGAGCTCACTCAGGTGTGACTAAATCACCTTCCAGTCACATGACCATTGGTTCTTAAAAGTCATCGTTTTTCAAAATGCAATATGACCAGGTGAGATACCCTCCCGTGTATAAATACAAATTCCATTACATTATAAATAACCATTGGTAATAAATAGTTTCTAGTTAAAAATAATTAAGCAAGTGGCCAACATTTTAAGCTTATTACACAAAGGTAATTAGGTAATTACCTAATTCTAGGATTACCTAATCCTGGAGGGGGGAACATTGTGAAACAACTCTTGAGAAGGGAGGCCGTTTGGATAAATGAACTGTCCATTATTGAACCCTCGGGTATGAATGAATCACAGGACTTGAGTTGTTTCCTATAGGCCCACCTGAAGGTTTTTTATGATTGGTGTTTTTGCCATAGTATCTGCCTACTTGTCTTTTTGCCTGCCTGTATAATTTGCGATGGATTTTGAACTATGGTGTATAGACAGTGTATTTCTCTATTATAATAATTGCTCTTGTATTGTGGGCTGATGGAATTTGGAATTGGAATGGAATTTGTATTTATACATGGGAGGGTATCTCACCTGGTCATATTGCATTTTGAAAAAAATCTGACTTTTAAGAACCCATGGTCATGTGACTGGAAGGTGATTTAGTCACACCTGAGTGAGCTCAGACCATACCTGAGCGAACCTGATGATGCTACAAGTGAAACGTGTTGTTTGCTTGAGAAAAACAAACAAACAAACAAAAAAAACTAAGTAAAATCAACACCAGCACTTGAAGCTGTGCATGGATATTTGGGCTTGAAACAAAACTTTTTCTTCATACAGTCTGGCTTTAGGCCCCTCACCGAACATCACCACACCAGTTGTGACATAACCACACCTGTAACCACACCTGTAGTAACATAACCACACCTGTAGTAACATCATTTTCTGTAGGTTTTAATTAGTGGGATCAAATTAACACCAACTGATAAAACATGTAAGTGAATTTGAAAGTAACAGGAAGGTTAAAAAACACAAATATATTTATATGAAAAACATCCAAACTGAACTTAACCAAACTAAACAGTAGTGTATATCAAAATCCAAAATGTTGTAATGGTAATGCTGATAATGCTGATAATAGTAATGCTGAATGTGTTGAGATTGAGGTGCAGACTGTGTAGCTGTAATGTATCCGGTCGCACAGTCAGCGCTGTCCTACATTGTTGTGCACTGGAGGATGTAAAAAGGTCGTAGGAGTGGAAACTGAAGATCCACTGGGTTGGGACTGTGGGGGTGGAGGTGTTGGGTCAGAAAGTGAGTTTTCCAAAATGTGATGTTATTTTGTCTCCATGTCGTCTGTCCTTCAGTTAAACCCTGTGTATGACAACACATCAGCTACAGCACAGACACAACAGACAGAGCAGCAGGATGAGCTTCACTACGCCTCCGTCCACTTCTCGAAGAACACAGAGGATTGTCTCTACTCCAACGTTAATATACCTCGGCCCCAGAGAGAGGAAGAGGAGGAAATCCAATATGCTGTTGTCAACTTTAAACCAGACAAATCAGAGCCCGGGTGAGCAGCTCCTCTCTTCACATGACAGCTAAATCGTCAACTAACAATGTGCCTGTGAAGCTTCGTTTAGCTTTTATGCTTTGATCAGCCACCTCACAGGTGGTTTGTCTTAAAGAATTATCCACGTCACCTGACCCCCGTGGGTCAGTTCCCCGTACATATGGAATATGTACCTGGGTGGAGAGATAGTCTCTTCACTCAGAGAACCATGGTTACACATGTGTAACCGACTGTTTTTTCATCAGTCTTTATTGTCTAATACTGTATCTTCATATCTTCAGAAAGCCCTAATTGATTTTTTTTTCCCCCATCTCAGCAGCAGAAGCCAGGAAGCTGAGGAGGACCCATCTGATTTATATAGCACAGTCCAGAAAAAAAACAGAGTCTGAACACATCAGGGCTGTCTGGTCTATTATTACTACACTCTGTTCCAATTACGCCAGTGACAAAAATGTCATTGGCATGGGTTTATCCATATTTCTGTCCTTACAAGCCACTGTTTCTGATAATTATAATAAAAAACCTTAAACATGTAGAGTCTGATGTAGAGCGTTGGATTCCCATCTCAAATTCCTTTCAAGAACGTGTTTCCATCACTAAAATGAATATATTACCACGTATTAATTTTAGTAGTGCCACGCTCCCACTACCGCCTCCTACTGGTTACTGGGACAAACTACACAAGTTGATTTCAAAATATGTTTGGAAAGGAAAATGTCCCAGATTTAAAATGTCTAAAAATGTAAAGTTTTACTCTTGGTCTCTCACTCTTCGTGCACTCTACACCTGGCTTAACGCAGATGCGGAAGCAGCATGGCATCCATTGGAGGAACAGCTGGTTAGTCCTCATAGACTCCAAGATATAATTTATTCGAATATCTCTCTCAAAACCTGAACATCCACCTATGGCCCTACAATTGCTCATCTTATCACTACATGGAGACTCGTCGAATCTCATGCCAACATACATTTGAAACATCATGCCCATCTTCCGCTATTTAACAATTTAGCGCTTTGTCTGGGTGGGCGGCCAATTTCATTTCCACAGTGGAAGGACAGAGGAATTAACATCCTTTCTGACATAGTCTCACAGAACGAGCATAGATCTTTTCAGGACCTTAAGTTCCATTATAATTTACCAAGTACTTCATTTTTCTTTTACCTACAACTACGTAGTGCATTGCGCGCTTTTGGGGTTCCCTGGGGAGAAGAGTTAAAGACCCACCCGATTCATAAAATATGTACTTGCAAATCAACTAAAGGCTTGGTATCTACTTTATATATATTCATTTCTAAAGTTGCCGAAAAGCCTCTTCAAGTCAGTAATCCATGGTGTCATGACCTTTCCATTCCTTCCAACACAATTAATTGGGACAAGTTTGGGCAAATATTTCCTTGTCCTCTCGGAACCCCAACCACCAAATGATACATTACAATTTCGCGCACAGACTTTATTGCACCCCAAGTAAGTTATTTAAGATGAAGCTAGCCCCACGTTCATTGTCATATCTCCAGTGGGAATCATCTGTGGTGGATTTGGCTGGACTGGAGATGTTGGTGGCCCGCATGCATGGGGCAACAGCTTAGAATATCAACACTTGGTCTTCCCTTATCGATGCCATGCATGCGGGTCACTGACCTTCTCTAATTGTAACCACATCCACGGTAGGCCTATGCATGCTTCTATTTTTTTTTTTCCTCCTTCTTTTTCTACAGTATGTTTTATTTTATTTTTTAGTCTGTCTAATAGTGTTACCATGTTACCTATTTGATGGGTGGGACCTTAGGGGTGCTGGGAGCATAAGGGTATGTAAGGGTGTGTGTTTGTCATTGTGATTGTCTTGTATCTGTATGGTTGTTTGTTGTGTGTTCTTTGTGTTATAATTTACAAAATAAAGAAAAAAACTATCAAAAAAAAAAAAAAGTCAACTATGGTCATCATAAAACAGTGTACATACGGTTGCAGTCAGAAATATTCAACCCCCTCACCTCAAAAGACATTATAGTGATGTGGATGAAAGATGACAATAAATGACAAAAAACTCATTAAACAACAAAAAATATTTATTGATACATACCTGAGTTATTTTGACAACAGAAGCTGACTTAACTTTAAAGTTCAAATGAGAAAAGTAATTCTAACTTTGTGTAACTGTGGAGCATCCCCTAGCTTTTATAACTTCTAACAAACGTTTTCGGTAAGTGCTAACAAGCTTCTTACACCTGTCGATTGGAATCTTTGGCTATTCTTCACGTGCAAAAGCCTCTAGCTCAGTGATGTTTGATGGCCTCCGTGCTGCAGGTGTCTTCTTTAAATCCCATCAAAGATTTTCAATCGGATTTAAATCTGGTGACTGAGAAGGCCACTCCAGGATGTTCCAGGATCTTTTTCTCAACCAAGCATTGGTTGACTTGGAGGTTTGCTTGGGATCATTGTCTTGCTGGAAAGTCCAATGATCACCAAGGTTTAATTTGTCAACAGACGGCATCACGTTCCTCTTTAAAATGGCTTGGTATTTCTAGGAATCCATGATGCCAGGTACACAATCAAGATTGCCAGTTCCTGCCGCAGGAAAACAGCCCCACATCATCACTGACCCACCTCCATGCTTGACCGTGGGGATGGTATTCTTCTGGTCATAAGCCTGGCCTTTCGCATGCCAGACATACCACTGGTCCATATGTCCAAACAGTTCCAGTTTGGTTTCATTGGTCCATAAAACTGTCTCCCAAAACTCTGTGGTCTTATCCAAATTCATCCTGGCATATTCTAGTCGACTTTTGTTCCTTGTGGTCAAGAGTGGAGTGCGTCTTGGAGTCCGGCCATGAAGTCCTTGTTTATTCAGTGCATGTCTTATAATTGCCACTGAAGCACTTGTACCAGCCTTCATCAGGTCATCCTGTAGGTGTCTAGTAGTCACACGGGGGTTTCTCTTAGTTGTCCTGACTAAGTTGCTAAGGGCCCTTGATGAAATTTTGGGCTTTCTTCCACGACTAGGCAGGTTTGCAGCTGTTCCATAAGTTCTTCCTTATAATGATCCCAATGGTGTTTCTTGGAATGTTAAATTTTTTGGATATCTTCTTATACTCAAGACCCTTCAGGTGTGATGAAATAATTTCCTCTCTCAGCTTTTGTGGAAGCTCCTTTTTATTTCCCATGATTGCAGCTCACCTTGAATACCCCCATACGTGGGGTTTATATATACATCACAGCTGAAGCAAATGAAGGATCATTATAGAGTTCCCAAAGGCTTAATTATGTTTCAATTCCACTTTAAGCCATTAAAACTATCAGAAAGCTTTAAAACAACAATATTATATAGGGCAGGGTTCCCCAATTAGTTTTCCTTGGGGGCCAAATTATGTCAAGGATACCAAGTCAAGGGCCAAATTTTCCATTTCTTTTTTTTCTCCATTGGACCAGCAACCGTTGTTTGTTATGTGCAGAAAATGTTGCTTCTAGCATTATTATCAGTGATATTACTTGTATAGTAGCAGTAGCACTCTCATTAATCATAGCCTGTGCTGTGGGTCACACAAGATAAAAAAAAAAAAACAAATAAAACACAGTCTTAAAGCAAAGTAGGTCTGACATCAACAATTTAATTGCTTAAATACCTCTGGACAATACTCTGTTCAACATAGGAACCAGTGGGCAACAACTGCTCATCAACCGCTCATCAGCACATAGTGCAAAACAGAAAAAGGTTATTCTGATGCAAAGATAACTGTCACCTTTTCAACACAGACCTGAAATATTTTTGTATACCAACATCACTAATACTGACTGTTAAGCAGTGAACTCATCTGCAAAATGTCCAAACAGCTTTACACAGAGACAGCTGTCAGCAGCATTTTTACAACCATGTCCACCTCAAGGGAACAAGTGATACTGTGTGCCAACAGTCAGGGTGGAGGACATCAGTCAGGGTGGAGGACATCAGTCAGGGTGGAGGACATCAGAACCAGCAAACCCATTCACACTCACACATACTCACTCACTCTCTCTCTCACTCTCTCTCTCTCTCTCTCTCTCTCTCTCTCTCTCTCTCTCTCTCTGTGAGCACGTTTACATGCACACCTTATTCTCACTCACTCACTCACTCACTCACTCACTCACTCACTCACACACACACACACACACACACACACACACACACACACTCTCTCTCTCTCTCACTGAGGGAAACAGAAAGAAAGACAGAGAGATTTTCAGTTTGTCTCTTTCAAAATATGATACAACAATAACACAAGTTTTGCACCTTTAAAATATGTGTTTACCAACTATCAGGCTGTAAACACCAAATAGTATTATTTGCTTTTCTTGTAGAAAACAATATAATTTGCTTTTAATTTTGTATTGTTTTATCTTTCATTTTTTAAGTTATTCAATTATTTTATTGTAGTATAAATTTTTACCAACTAGTTTGTTGTTGTTGATAGCATTGCCTTATCCACTGTTTGTTCACTTCATTCATTTACTGTTTTTGATTGAGTCATGTAGCAAAGTGCCTTAAATGAAATAAATGTTGTTGTAATTATTATTGCACCACAATAAGCTACAAATGCACCAAAATAAATGATGTTCACTCACCAATCAATGAGAGAAGTGAGAGCGGCGGGACGAGGCAATCTTTCTGATGTCAGGCTTGTACTCTGTTGTGGCAATCCTGAGGCACTGTCCTAGATGTGTATTGGAGAGTCTGTTTCTGTCCTGGCTCTTGATAGCGTTCATTGAAGAAAATGAGGACTCACATATGTATGTGGAGGGGAACATGGTGAGTAGGAGCACTGCAAAAGCTCTGGTGTTTTGGAATCGAGGTTGGGGAACCACGTTGATCCAAAAGTCACTCACCCCGACATCCTTGTGTTGTGCTTTGAGCAAATCCGTTGCTGCCATCTCCAAGACCTCCATCTGAAGAGCTGCCTCATCTAGAGAAGGCACCAGTCTTTTGGCTTCCGCAGTCCACTCGCCATCAGCCGAAACAGAGAACGGCTGTCTCAGGAAGAGGAGGATGTCACATGAGAGTTTAGGGGAGCTTTCAAATCGTTCCCTGAAGTTTTCTGCCAGGCTCAACACAAAATCCCTCATTGCTGGATCTTCCTGCATTTCGTTCTTCTCACAATGCTCCCGTAGACGTGGAAAGTGCAACTTTCTTCCCTGAATGTCTTTCTCCAGCAGGGTCAGCTTTGACCGGAAAGCATCAACCGCCTCGTACATGTCAGCAACAGTGTGGTTCTTGCCTTGTAGTTGCAGGTTAAGGTGATTTAGATGAGACATGATGTCGCACAAAAAAATCACATCTGCCATCACCTTGTTGTCACTTAAAAAGCTGTGAAAGTCTTGTGCTTTTTTGCTCTGGAGGCTGGATAAAAATGACAGAAGCTCATCACGCAGGTCGCACACCCTCTCCAACACGCGGCCTTTACTTAGCCAGCGAACATTGTTATGCAGCAAAAGATCCTTGTGCTCAGCTGACACGTCCTCAAGCAATGCTCTGAAAAGGCGATGTTGCAGACTAGAGCTCTCACGAACAAAGTTCACTAGTCTTGTCACAGTATCCATCACCTCTCTCATTTCTTCACTCAGTTTGGCGCACAGCACTGATTTATGAATAATGCAGTGAAATGACTGGAGTGCGGGGTTAACGGCGGAAAGCCTGCTCACCAATCCCTTGTGACGTCCCACCATCGACGGAGCACCATCCGTGACCACCGACACAATTTTGCGTACATTCAAGCCATGCTTCTCAAAGAACTGTGTCAGCTCATTAAAGATGACTTCCCCGGTTGCGTGCCCGGGCAGAGGGAGTAAACAAAGCAGCTCTTCCCGAAATGTCTTCCCATCGAAAAATCTCACGAACACAGCCAGCTGTTCCATATCGGTTCGGTCACAGGAAGAGTCAATGGCGAGTGATATGGAATCCGCATTCTTCAAATCTGCGAGCAGACTGGAGAAACACTCCTCTGCCAAAACTTCTATTATCGTTCTTCTATCTCGTTGCTGTGTTAGCCGACAGCGGCACCTGCTGTAATAGCTCCACAACAGTTTTCTTGTTTTTCTCATCATGACTTAAAACTGTGCCAGTCATATCAATTGCACACTTTTTAATTAAATCAGCATCAGCGAATGGCTTCTTAGCTTTAGCAAGGGTCCACGAAACATGCAGTGATGCGACTGTTGCGTTTTCTTGTGCCGATGTTGATTTTGTCATGGTAGAAACGGACTGCTGGTATGACGTTAGCATGCTTGCTATTTTGTGCTTACGTTGATCTGATTTGGAAGGGTAGCTGGCATTGAAGCTGGCAGCATGCACAGCGTTGAAGTGCCTCCTGAGGTTCTCTGCCTTGCTGACAGCTACAGTCTTCATGCATATTAAGCATGTCGGCTTGGCGTTGGCCCGATCCGGTAAAATAAAACAAAATTGTTCTATCCAGTCTGACTTGAACTGGCGATTCTCCTGGTCCACCTTTCGCTTCTTCGCGAAGGCCATGTTGCGTTTTGTTTGCTGAATCTCGCCTACCTACTCGGGCTCATTAGTTTCAGTGGCGGGCGGCCGGCTGGCGGGAGACTGACCCCTGGTGTTAAGCATGTGGCTACGGAACGCATCACGGCCAAGCGGGCGCATACGTGTCAAGTGTATGGTGTGGGATGAGGTCAAAAAATCATGGAGCGTGCGCAGTCGTGGCCAAGCGGGCGCACAAGGGTCAAGTGTTTGGTGCGAGTTGAGGTCGAAAAATCAGTGGAGCATCAATCACCCACATTATTTCACTTTATGACAGATGATGAAACAGTGTCACTGGATCACTGCGGGCCATACATAGGGCTCTCGCGGGCCGCATCTGGCCCGCGGGCCGCTAATTGGGGTTGGCTGATATAGGGGTTGAATAATTGTGACTTGGCTGTCTTAACAAAATATACTGTTACACACAAATACTACATTATGTGTGGCTCACAAGCCACATGTGGCTCTGTGCCCGGTTTCATGCAGCTCTTACATTCATGTCAAATTTTGTGTTTGTGATTTTTTTTTATGTGTATGCACGTTTGCTTAGCTTGAATTCAATAGGCTATGGTATTTTTAAGCATTATTACATGAGAGAGAGAGCGCCAAGTTCCGTTAGCATCACTGAAGTGACAATAATAACGGTCAAGCACACCCTCGAGTGTAATAATGCAATTATACAACTATTACCAACAAAATAAAATGTATAATCAAAATGTATTCATACTGTAGGCGTTTCGCTGCCAAAATGTAAAAGTTTTTTTTTGCTAGTAGGCCTATTCTCTCCGTTTTAGTGGAAATCTGACAGATCTGACGTTAACCCTTTAACTGCCCCACCAAGAAAACAGCAATAGAAAATTTTTTTGTAAGCATTGCTTATTGCATTTGGACAACAATAACAACAATCAATGATTTTTTTTAAAACAGACCCCACAGTTTTTGAGATATAGACCTCTACCAAACGGTTGACCTGACGCTTTATGGTAAAAGTACCAAAGTGTATACAAATATCGAAATACTTAGAAGAAGTCATACAAAATATTAACTTTTTGAGGAAACGTACATTTCAGATGTTTTGTTGGGGTATTAGGTCCACTTTTTTTCTATTGGTATGCTAAAAAACATTGTAGTTTCCATTCGAACACAGGAAATTATGCCATATCTGGAATTTCCACCTTCACACACCTAATGCCACCCTCAGAGGGTTCAAATCTTGCACCAGGAACCTGGAATTCCTCAATATCTTCACCTTTCCATTTTGTCCTTGCACCTTTGTATGGGTCTGATGGTGAACTTGGTTCAGGAGTCTCGTCTGACTCCACCGAGGAAACTATTTTCAAGGCACATTTCCATTTTCTGCTCTTCCTACGGGATGGTAATGCAGAAGGTTTGCTTGTTTAGCCAGCCTCAGTCTCATTCATTGATTTAAAAGAGTCTCCTGTCACTTCCACTTGTGTGGGCTGGTAATCAGGATCATCTACATTGTCATCTTCATCACTGAGACCAGCATCAGAGAGAAGTGTGTGGCCTTGCACTATTAAATGTCTTAGTGACCTTCTATAATTGGTAAAACAAACAAAGAAAAGTAAAATAAAAATAAAATAATGTCATCACACAATAGCTGTAATATGTTCTTGTATATCAACGTGTCGGTTTGTGACCATGAAATCAATATTACCAGACTAATTTTATTTTTATGTATTTCGTCTAAATATTTACCGCATGCAATTTTAAAACATTTTAGACATGGTAAAAAATTGTAAGGATGGATTTTTTTTTTTTTCCATTCAAAGATTTTATGAAATACTGTTAATTACATGATAATAACAAGGGTGAATAATCATGGAATTTCATTGGATAAAATTGTTATCTTATGACTACATTTACCATTCAATACCAAATCAACCATTTGTTGAAAATGTTTTTAAACAGTTAAATAATCACACCCATGGATTTATTTTAGCATATTTGTAATGGAACTAAAAACAAATGAGATCAAAAGTTTTTTTTTCATGGCAGGAGTCCATTTTATTTACATTGGCTTTTCGTCATTGGCTTTACCTTAAAATGACAAATCAACCATTTGGTCGAGCATGTTTTTGGAAAATTATTTGACCTTTACTAAACTTATTTATTATGAATAAAGATACATGCTTTTGTTCAGTTAGATCTCTAAAACAATAATATTTCGAGAAAATATGCTTACCCGCAAAAATTAAGCCGAAAAGAGTCCTCATCTCCGATGCAAATTTTCATTTGCTCACTCTCTTGGGGGCAGTTGACTTAAAAGGCCTACTGCTTTCAGACACTGTGCCATCTAGTGGATTTTTTCAGCAAAGCATACTTTAACCGAGTGGTAGAGATGACTCAATCAGATTGATTTAAGTTTAACACAGTTTTCATCAATATGCAGTGGATGAAAATGTGCTCTACCAAATGGTCGAGCAAGCAGTTAAAGGGTTAACTAGTCCCTGTCAGCCAGCCAACTTGGACTTACCATGTTTTCTAGACATCGTGATTTCCCAAAACTGAATAAATACCACAGATAGATAGCAACAAAACTGCTCTGATAGCTCAGTCATGTTGTTACTAGAATATCCGCTGGAAAAAAAATATTTTTTTCATGGACTGATAGTTATACTCCTGCCGACTTCTCAGTCATTTTTAATCTAACAGGTGCCGTGACAGCGACTCAGCAGCATAGCTGATGTTTAGTCTATCTACAACCATCTTATATGAACAGTTAGGCTATATTTAAATATAGGCTACTGCTTTCCAGTGTCGGCACCACAACAAACAATCTCTTCATAAAGTCACCAGCAGATGTTTTATTTCAGCTGGCGGTGTGTCACTCCAATTTAACGTCAGCTCCGATTAATGTGGCTAAGCAGCAAAAGTAACAGTAAGCAGTCACATTAAGGTTGAACAGAGTTATATAATTTCAACCCCACCTTTCAGGGGCTTTTGCTAATCACCTTTCAGGCTGTTATCACTTTATCTCTGAAATAAAGACGACAGTTTTCACAGATGTGTTGATTTATTAAATGTTCACTTCAGTGTACAGATGCAAACAAATTGACAAATTAATTCAATCAATGGCCTAGGCAACTCATAAAGACTAAACAAATTAATAACGATTAATAGGCTAATTAATAACTGATAACATTAACACATTAATAACAAGAAAAAAGCTATAGCCGCACATCTCCGTGGAAAATCTTACAGGTACTGTCCGTGGTGCTGACTCCGCATTTCATTCTCTATTATAGAAATTAAAGCTCCATAAAATTTACGGAGGATCTTGTTCAGCTCTTCTTTCCTTACAGGTGAGAAATCAGCTGTTTGCCCGGTGTTTTTCAGGTGGTCTTGTAGACATCTGACGGCCCAAGACGTTGACCGGGCCGTACTGGCTTCATTTCCTGACCTCTCGAGCTGATCCAGCTCTTCACTCGTCACTCTCGTGTATCTCTCCTTGTCTTGTCTTCCTCGTTCAGCCGTTTATCCAAACTTAGGTCGCCAAATAAATCAAAATTGGCAACAAAACGGTCCATTATGCAGACTAACAAATTTGACAGCGTCTTTTGATGCGGGTTTTCAGTGAAACGTTTCTTGTTGCCATGGAAACCACACAGACTCGGGCATTTGAGCACATTCTAAACGTCTGATTGACCAATCAGATTGCTCGGTCGGATCTACGTGTTGTATAATCATCTCACACACATGCGCGTTGACGCAAATTTTCGGGAGGGAAAACCTCATTGTTGAGTATTGTGTCAAGTTCGCTCTAAAAATGGCAGGGAAGAAATGCACAGCAAACAAAATGAAAATATGAAGATGAACACAGGATGTTTTTAACAGAGTGGGGGAGTTTTTTTTTTTTTTTTTTTTTTAATGCAATGGCAAGCCATTCTACCTTATATGTCAGGCGTCATTAGCGCATTTCAAGGCTTCAAATCTTCGGCGCCACTTCAGTTCACTCCATGCCCACATTGACCAAGAATTTCCAAAGGCGACTGAACTTCACAAGCACAAGTTGGTCACTTTGAAAAGTCAGGCAGAAAAGCAGACACAGTTGTTCCAAAAATTTACGAAGCACTCAGAGACCATAATGCTTGAATCGTACCAACTGGCTTGGAACATTGCGTGGGCTAAAAAGCCATACAATGAAGGGGAGTTCGTCAAAAAAATGCCTCAGTGACAGTGAAATCTTGTCTCCTGAAAACCTAAAACGAATGGTATCAGACATCCAACTGTCCCGCCACACTGTTGAACACAATACTGGACATTAACATGGCTACTGAATCACAGTTGCACTCTGACCTTCAAGCATGTGAGTATTTTAGTGTCGCATTGGATGAGTGTTGTGACATACAAGATAAGCCTCAGCTGGCAAAATTTGTGCGATCTGTGTCAAACAATTGTGTGATCAAAGAAGAACTCCTTGATATTATGCCATTAAAAGAACCCATGGCATAGATGTGAAAGAAACAATGATGGCTGCATTTGCGAAAGCAAATCTGCCCAACTGCAATAGCCACGGATGGAGCGCCAGCCATGATCGGATCTGTGAATGAGCTTGTTGGGCTGTGCAAAGCTGACCAAACTTTTCCCAAGTTTTGGAATTTCCACTGCATCATCCACAGAGAGCAACTCGTGTCTAAATCATTGAATTTGGACGTCATGAAGCCTGAGATGGAAATCGTCAACTACATCCGCACACATGCGCTTAACCACAGGCAATTCAAGAATCTCATCGCTTAGCTGGGCCAAGGGCTTCCAGGTCACCTGCCGATGCACTGCACTGTGAGGTAGCTGTCAAAAGGCAAGGTACTTTTTCACTTCTTTGAGCCTCCTAATATGGAAATTGAGGAATCTCAAGTTCTTCAGCTCTTTAGTGGCTGCAACGTGCGGAAAAGCCCTGGGCCGGATAATATCAGTGGTAATGTTTTAAAAAATTGCGCAGAGCAACTAGCTCCAGTGTTCACAGAGATTTTTAAATCCTCTGTCTCCCACAAAACTATTTGGAAAAGTTCAATTATTGCTCCTGTCCCAAAAACTCCAAATCCCAGTCAGCTTAGTGACTTTCGTCCTATAGCTTTGACTTCGCTTGTTATGAAATGTTTTGAGCGTATTGTAAAGAAATATATCATATCCAAAACTCAACATCTTTTAGACCCCTTGCAACTTGCTTTCCAAGAATCCAGAGGGGTCGAGTGTCAGGACTATGACTATGACTGCGAGGAATGAACCCAAACGCACGACTCACGAGAGTTCAACTAAAGTCTTTAATAACTAGGAAAAGTAACAACTTAAATATCAATACAAAGTAACAACAGAAATATACTATGACAAAGTAGCAACCAAAATCACTCTGAACGAGGAATACAAACAAAGGCAAGACAAAGTATCAAAAAGAACATGAAAACAAAACTATGACAAAACAAAGTAGCAAAGGAAATACAAAACCTGACTTGACTTGGCAAAACTTGACGTGACGTGACGTGACGTGACAAGGAACATGGACGTGGCAGGACAAAGCAAAGGACCAAACAAGACGAAGCAGGACCAAACAAGATGAAGCAGGACCAAACAAGACGAAGCAGGATGAACTCGCACAGGACAAAGGGAAACACGGACTATATACACACACAAGGTAATGGGGAACAGGTGGAAACAATCAAGGCGTGGCAGACAATCAGACTAGAGGGAAACACACAAGGGGAAGGGCAAGTGACCTGACACAGTGGGAGGAGAGTGGGATATCAAAATAAAACAGGAAGTCACAAGACAAGACACAAGAACAAAACCTAACAAAACAAAACATAATTTCAATAACATGATATCGAGGATGCCATTGCCACCCTTTTACATCTCGTCCTCAGTCACCTTGAAAAGCCTAAGGCTCATGCTAAGATTTTATTTGCGGATTTTTCATCCGCCTTTAATACTATTAAGCCATGTATTTTAGCAAATGTTTTATCTTATGAATTTTCCCTTGAACCTGGTCTTATTGCCTGGATTTCTGATTTTCTTAGTGGTAGAATCCAGCAGGTCAAAGTAGGAGCATCACTCTCTGACAAAATGACCACCTTTACTGGCTCTCCCCAGGGATGTGTTTTATCTCCTCTTTTATTTATTCTGTACACAAACTCTTGTTCTAGCACTTTCTCAAATCGTTTTTTCATGAAATATGCAGATGATACTGCATTGGTCAGTCTTTTTTTTTTTTGATGAGGAAGAGGAGCATGGCCCTGTGCTAGATTATTTCATTAATTGGTGTGAAAAATCAAACCTTCTTCTAAACCCATCAAAAACAAGGGAAATGTGTATCGATTTCAGTTAATCAAGCCACCTTGATTAACGGAAAGCCAATAAAACAGGTCTCTGAATATAAATATCTAGGTGTGGTGCTCGACAATAAACTGAAGTGGGACATGTGGACTGACCAAATCTGCACCAAGTCACAACAGAGAATGTTCCATCTTAAGAAACTGTTGACCTTTCATGTTAGTAGCAGAGTGCTGCAAATGTTTTATTGTTCTTTTGTTGAGAGTGTCTTTTCCTTTGCTGTCATCTGTTGGTTTGGCAATGCCACAGAGGCTCAAAAAAAGAAAATCAGACAAATCATTCTGCTATGCAGCAAACTTTTGGGCAGTACCTTGCCTAGCCTGGAAGGCATCTATAGTCAGAGGATGCTAAACAAGGCAACAAACATTATTGGTGATATAAGGCACCCCCTGGCCTATATGTTTGAATTGCTTCCTTCAGGGAAACGATACCGCTCCCCTCTGTTTACAAAAAACAGAGCAAAATTGTCCTTTGTGCCTCAGGCTATTAAGCTCCTTAACAGCCAGCACAGTTCTTGATTCAAGCCTCTTAGCTGGTCTATAAGAGATGTGATTACTGTGCCGTATACTGTATGTGATGAATGTCTGGTCAGTGTCTGTTGGATTGTTATTTATTTATATATGAAATGCCTTGTGACTTGCTGCAAACCAATTTCCCTACGGGGACAAATAAAGTCGACTACTACTACTACTTATGGATGCCGTGAAACTGGTCATGGAAGAGAAGGACAAAGACTATCTCGAGTTCTCGGACCTCAAGTGGATTATGGATCTGGCCTTTTTGGTCAACATGCTGTGTCACTTGGACAGACTGAACCTGACCCTGCAGGTAAGTTAAAAATTCTGCCTGACCTGGTGCAAAGTGTGTTTGCGTTTGCCAACAAACTGAAGCTGTTCAAGACGCATATTGAAAAGGGAGATTTAATGCATTTTCCCACTCTGCTAAAAGCCAGCGGGCAAGTCACCAGCACTACCCTGAATAAGCAAACAGCCAGATATGCAACAATGGTTGAAAACCTGCACGAAAGCTTTGTTACCCGGTTCCATGATCTACAACTGAAAAGGCCACAGATTACATTCCTTGTCGACCCGTTTAATGCGGAAACGGACTGTTTGAAAGCCCCGCTAGTCACAGAGGCTGCAGCTGAGTTGGAGATGATCGATCTTTGCGAAGATGACCAACTGAAACCTGCTTTAAGGGAAGAGACCCTTGAGTTCTGGAAAAGTGTGCCAAGATACTGTCAATGTTTGGGTCGACATACATATGCGAGTCTCTGTTTTCTACCCAGAAACAAGTGAAATCAAAGTATTGATCTGTTCTGACAGACACATGTGAAAGAATTGCTTCAAGTGGCAACAACTGACTATAAACCAGATTTTGGGGGCAGTTCATGTGTGCCCATGTGTATGATGTGGCTCTTTGCAATAACACTGTAAAAAATGTGGCTCTTAGTCTCTGACTAGTTGGCCATCCCTGCTCTAGTGGTACTTTAGACACATGACATTGATTCAATGTGATGATTATGAATCCAGTTTGGAAATTATGTTGATGTCCACAATATATCAAACAAAAAATAAACTGGTGCAAAAAAAAAAGCTGAAGACTCTTGATTCCTCATTTTCTGATGTGCCGTTTTTTGTTGTTGTTGTTGTTTGTTTGTTTGTTTGTTTGTTTGTTTTGCCTTTTGAATGTTTATTGACTGTTATGAATCAAGAGTCACTTTTTCCAAAGACACAGTTCTCATTGACTGAAATGCACTGCTGTCCACTTTCATGAGTGACTTGGCTCCCTCCAGTGGTACTTTAGAGACATGACAGCGATACAATGTGATGATTATGAATCCAGTTTGGAAATCATGTTGATGTCCACAATTTGTCAAACATGCACTTGATACGCATTTAGTGTGCAAATAGAAATAAAACATGCACATGTAATGAATGCTAATATTAAGCCAGAGCTGACGTACCAGCCCATTGTCTGGGATTTGGAAGCTCAAACTGTGGACTGATAGCTAGAACAGTGTGCACACTGCTGACCATTCGCTCTCAGTCTCCCGATCCAAGGCTTGTTCCTGACGATAATGCCTTGCATTAGAAGAGCTGTCAGAAGGAAAGTCCTTAATAAACTCATCCTGAGCTTGTTATGTGAGGCAAAACTCAATCAACAAACTTCTATCCATTATGTCTCATCAAAAGCCTAACTAAACTAAATGCATCTTTATTCTACAAACAGGCTAATTAATCGACTAAATTCAACTTACAGCAGGCAGGTGTAACTACTTTCAAATGTTCTGCACAATCCCAGTCAAATACAAACTTCAACAGAAAATGGAAAAACTGGTGGGAAAAAAACTTTCAGATTTTAAAAGCATTGTCGACCACTCAGGGAGTGAACAGGGAGTCTGAAAAATGAGGTTCTTATTACAGGTTAGCCTAATGACACAGACTTCTGAAAAAAACAAGTTACATAAACACATTTTATCGTAACATACAATGTAATTCACAGTGAAATGTTTAAATATTTACAATCTAAACCTCATGAAAAGAGCCATATTATTTAGAGCTGACTTGTGTTCAGTATATATGAGCAAAAAACATGACGTGGTTTTACATAAGGATAATTACATATTAGGGATGGTCCGATCCGATCCACTGGATCGGTATCGGGTCCGATCCAGGCCAAAATGACTGGATCGGGTATCGGATTTTTTTATTAGAACCCATCCGATCCGATCCATAAGCCCAAACTATCTCATATATCCTCAACTTCACTTTGTGCGACATGCCGTAACACAGACGAGCTGTCGCCATGGTTGCCGTGTGCCTGTGTTTTCATCACGTGAGCAGAAACCTGCAGAGCTGTAAAGCGCAACGTTTGCAATATGAGTGTCTCAAGGGGTGGTAGCAAAACCGGACGTTTTAACACAACGGACTTAATAAAGCATCTGAAGAAGCAGCATGGAAAGGAGTACAGAGACTTTTTACAGGCGAGTGCAAAGAAAAACGAACCGTTTTTGTTTTGGTGCAGCAAATCGTGGGTCCGTTTCACAAAGCAGGTTTAGTGAAAACTCGGAGTCTGTTCACCCTGAAAGGAGGGGAACTCTGAGTTTTCTGTTTCACAAAGGGAGGTAACTCAAAGCAGAGAAAGAGGGGTAACTCTAGCCTGTTTCACAGAGGGAGGTAACTTAAGCTCTCGGTCAGTTACTGCAGTAACAGACTCCATGAAACTAACCTGGTCGGGACCAGGTTTTTCTCATGAAACCACGAGTTTCTCTCTGTGTCCGCCCTCTTTCAGCCACACACGGTATTTAACTTCCTCATTCATTCACTCAGCAGGCGAGTTTTGGCGTGGCATATTAGTTCTGCCGTCTGTTACTTTTTTTTAGTGATTTAAAAAAACAGTCAGTAGGCCTTTATTAGAAGTCCATTAGTAGTTAGATGGCGTCTTTTTTTCACAAACATGGCATGTCCTTTCGACAACGATCCCGTGGATGAAGGTGCAGTGTTACTGCGCAGAGAATTAAATATTCGTCGGGAGATGGTTATAAGACCGCGCATAGAAGTTTTAGCATTTCCAGACAATTATCTTTTTGAGCGTTACCGTTCCACGTCACCTAAATGAAATAAATTAATAGGCCAGCAGTAATTCAAGCAGTTTTCCCCTGTAATATTATTGATTGCAACGGACTTCATTTAAACTTACGCATTGACCCGAGCAGCAGTGTTCTCCCACGCCGTCTCCCTCTCCTTTGCCGCTGCAGCGGAGTTGCAGTAAAAAACATGTTCAAACTCGCTGTATGAATGCATTAAGATTTCCAATTCAATTGGGGTGAAAAACGCAGCCCGACGCTTCCCCGTTGCCATGGTGACTCGTCTTATAGCTGTTGTGCACGCGCTTAACTCCAGGTGAAACTACTCTGAGTTGATGAAACTAACTCAAATGCAAAATTTGCACCAAGTTGCACTTTTATTTAGTGTTACACATGACTTCAGTTGTTTTCACATATTTTCCTTCTTTCTTTAAGGGACCAGAATAGTTGTTGTACAGTGAATGTGGTGTTTTTAGATGTCAGTATCAAGCAAATTACATCCAGGTATTATTAACAGCTTTTAGAGTGACAAAAAGAATCGGATCAATATCGGTATCGGCCGATCCTCAAGGCTGCAGTATCGGTATCGGTATCGGATGTGAAAAAGTGGTATCGAGCCATCCCTATTACATATGTACATTGTTTTATGATGACCATAGTTGACATTTTTGTCATTGGCATAATTCTGCTTTCTTTACCAGATCTCTCGAAAAATATATACTTTTAATCTGAATGTAGCTACTTGTTTAAATAAAGATTAAATAACAGTGTGTAGTAATAATAAACCAGACAGCCCTGATGTGTTCAGACTCTGGGTTTTTTTTGGACTGTGCTATATAAATCAGATGGATCCTCCTTAGCTTCTTGGCTTCTGTTGCTGAGGTAGAAAAAAAATCAATTAGTGCTTTCTGAAGATATGAAGATACAATATTCGACAATAAAGACTGATGAAAAAACATTGATTAAAACAGGTTTGGAGAAATTACACAAGCAAATACAACAAATAAGTTGGTTATAATGAAAAAGCCTCATGTATTTTAAATTGACTAAGGACGACAGTGTGCCTGTGAAGCTTCATTTAGCTGTCATGTGAAGAGAAGAGCTGCTCACCTGGGCTCTGATTTGTCTGGTTTAAAGTTGACAGCAGCATATTGGACTTCCTTCTCTTCCTCTCTCTGGGGCCGAGTTATATTAATGTTGGAGTAGAGACAATCCTCCTTGTTCTTTGAGAAGTGGACGGAGGCGTAGTGAAGCTCATCCTGCTGCCCTGTCTGTTGTGTCTGTGCTGCAGCTGATGTGTTGTCATACACAGGGTTTAACTGAAGGACAGACAACATGGAGACAAAATTACATTACATTTTGGAAAACTCACTTTCTGACTCGCCGCCTCCACCTCCACAGTCCCAACCCAGTGGATCTTCAGTTTCCACTCCTACGACCTTTTTACATCCTCCAGTGCACAACAATGTAGGACAGCGCTGACTGTGCAACCGGATACATTACAGCTACACAGTCTGCACCTCAATCTCAACACACTATTATCAGCATTATTATTATAATGTTTTGGATTTTGATATACACTCCTGTTTAGTTGGGTTGAATTGAGTTTGGATTTTTTAATATGTATATATAATTATATTTGTGTTTAAAGAATGGCCTTTTTGACTGTTTTTAACCCTCCTGTTATTTTCAAATTTAGTTAAATTTTTTTATGAATTGGTGTTAATTTGATCCCACTAAATCAAACCTACCCAGCTGGCATTTTAACATTTCAACACTGAATCAACATCATAACTCATGGGTGAATCAATGTTGAATTTGGTTTTGATTTTGCAAAGCGAATCAATGTTGATATTGTGATGTTGTTTCAATTTCTTATGTTTCAACATGAGTGAACTAATGTTGAAGGCACAACAGTGAATTAATATTGAATTAAGTGTTGATTTTGCAAAGCGAATCAACATTGATATTGTGATGTTGTTTCAATGTCTTCCCAGCTGGCATTTTAACATTTATTCAACACTGAATCAACATCATAACTCATGGGTGAATCAATGTTGAATTTGGTTTTGATTTTGCAAACCGAATCAACGTTGATATTGTGATGTTGTTTCAACACGAGTGAACTAATGTTGAAGGCCCAACAGTGAATTAATATGAAAATTCCGTTCCCACTGCCGGGGAGTGCGCGTCTGAATCACTAAAAATTAATAAGGAGAAACTCTGAACGTGCTTGCCACTTTTGCGACCGCATGGTAACCCACCAGCCCTATGCTGTTAGTAGGTTGTGGAGTGTTGTCACTTTTGCCCAGGTGGGGAGTTGAACCCTGGTCTGCTGCATGGCAGGCAGTGAGCCTATCCACTGGACTAATGCTGCTTGTAAATAAAAGGTATCATGAGAAAGGTAAGGCTTTGGGCTTTCAAACTGTGTCTTATTTGCCAACTCCCCAAAGTACCTGAGATTCGGCGAGTTAAAAAAGTGTGTGTTTGTCCTTCTCTCCTCAGCTTGTGGGTTCCAGGTATTATGGGAGTCAATGGGGGAGAGAGCTGGCACTCCTGTCTCGTTAAGTGTCACAGTGTAAAAAGTATACATTGCTTTGCTTTTCTAGTTACATTTTTCAAAGCAGAACTATTTTTCCTACTACTTTCCTACTACTTTCCTAGTGATTCAGACGCACACCCCCCGGCAGCGGGAACGGAATTTTCTATATTAATTCACTGTTGGGCCTTCAACATTAGTTCACTCATGTTGAAACGTAAGACATTGAAACAACATCACAATATCAATGTTCATTCGCTTTGCAAAATCAAAACCAAATTCAACATTGATTCACCCATGAGTTATGATGTTGATTCAGTGTTGAATAAATGTTAAAATGCCAGCTGGGTGGAAGAGGCCAATAGGTTGAATCAACATACAGATCTTGTTTATATTTCAACGTTGATTTATTGATAGGTTGTCAACGTTTCCGCAATTGTTAGCTTTATATATTATTTCAACATTGTTTCAATGTAGAAACAACAACTGACATGTTTTAAATTATAATTCAATGTTGAACGTCGGTTGAATGCCAGCTGGTACAGAAAATGATTATAATAAAAAGTGCCACCTAACTTGCTGTATCAGGTATTTTGTGTTTCTTGTTGATGACCTAAATATATTTTTCCCTCCCCAGTATCATAATAAAGTGGACTGGTTCTCTCACTACTACAGGTGTGGTTATGTTAATACAGGTGTGTAACAGGTGTGGTTCTGTTACTCTAGAGGTAGTTATGTTACAAATGTAGTAATGTTACTACAGGTGTATGGTTAATTACTACAGGTGTGGTTTTGTTGGTACAGGTGTTGTTATGTTCGGTGAGGGCCCTAAAGCAGAGGGAAGTTTTCTGAAGATGATAATCGACGTGCTCTAGTTTCTCACTGTCATCCATAATACCTAAAGCAGATTTGCATAAAATTTTGGTATTTCTTCTATGTCTTATAGTGCTAAAACAACCTGGGGTTAAATTGTCCCCAGTGAAACACTGATGTGTACTAAATGTGGACAGGACATTGAAAACACATCACCATATTTCATTTCATGTTTACCCAGTTGTCCCCACTGAATTAAGAAAAATCATTAAATATGAAGCAAAAAGGGAAAAATTAGCCATGTCTTTAGAGAGGTTAAATATTGAACAGAATCAAATTGACCCGAAAGATAATAGAACCACAACAGGAATGTAGAAATGCCAGTGTACTACATACTGTAGCAATAAAGGTGATTTTAGCCTCAGTAAACAGCACAATAGTTTTCTTTTGTATTTCCTATAGATGGATTGATATCACATGAACTCATTATCATTGACTGTATGAAGAAAATGTTTTGTTTGTTGCACTGGAATCTTTTGAATTCCTCCTCCTTACCTGTCGATTGTTGTCTGAGCTTTGTCTAGCTTCAGATGGTTGCTGGGGGCCCTTCCTTCTTCTTCTTTGAGAGTGAACGAACAAATGAACAAGAGATCAGCTGAATCACTGTGCAAATATTTGAAACCGTAGACATTTTCAAAAATCATGAAAAACTCCTCACCTAATCCACAGGAAGACGAAGATGAGCATGATCACCAGGAAACCAGTAGCGGTTACAGCAGCAACACTAGTTTTCCAAGCAGCTGTGGAATTGATCAAAGTGATCAAATGAATATACTGACAATTATTTAGGGGATTTCAAAATATTTGTGTTTGGTTTACAGAATGGTGGTTGGACAAAAAAATAACAATATGTAGTTTATTTGCTGATAAAATCAGAGTCGTATTTTTTTTTATGTTAATTTGGATAAGACAACTCATTTTAAGATAATATGTACCTCGAAATAATGCAAGCGCCACACTAAAACCACACATTATTTTGTTTAAGATCTTCCTTTAAGATCCTCAAGAAGAAACCGGGAATTCCTGAATCTTAATTCAGGCACACATTCCACATAAAAGCTGCCATGACAGCATCCTGCTTCAGAAATCCCAGAACACCTAATCAAATTCGGGCACCGAAGAAGACTGGGTCGCCAGTCTTCTCAAGTCTACCATCACAACATCCAAGACCTACACACTGCCCACTCTAATAAGAAGGTTTTGGAGGCCGACTAAACCCTCCTTTCCACTGCTACTCATAATATACTGTTGCAGTCTAATATTAATTAGACTGCATTTTAATATTAATTGCCTTCTAATATATTTAGAAATTATTTAGGCAAAGGCATTTTTCCATTTGGACCCAACAATCCAATGTCATGTAGCTACTGAATTTGTGATGATTTTTATGGCTCCATTCATATTTGGTATTAACATCTGCTTCTGATTATCAAGTCATCTCTAGTGACAGCTTGTGATTTTGTCCCTGCATGCATCACCTCTTCTTGAGAGTTTCCTTGACCCCTGATCCAGTTTCTGTCTTTCCAATGTTCCTTTGCTATTCTCTATCTCTGCACCATGCATGAACCAGTTCTGCCCAACTACGTTATTTTCTTGATTACACAATAAATATGATACCATCTCACTGAAAAAAACAAACCTCATTTAAATTTGACTGTCAGTAGTTAGCTTTACAAAATGCTCACTCCTTCCACAAAGTGACAAGGAGATCTCTGCTGTCCTGGACAAATTCAGACATGTTAGTGTTCACACTACAAATGCTTCTCTGCACGTCTGCAGACGGCTGAGTGATTAGATCACAATACATCTCCACGAAGCATTGGAAACTTTTCAGACCTGTACTTCACACTAACCACTTGTAACTGGATCGCTTTATGCAGATGTTAAAACCAAGTATGAAGAGTGTTTTTGCTATGTACGCTAACGTTATCAATGCATTATGAAGCCGTCAAGAAGGAGCACCTCTTCTAGAACTGGGATTTACAGCCTGTGCTCTGAAGGATGCATAGAGTCCCCACAGCCCTGCATAAGGGAAAAAATAATAGGCATCCATATGTCAAGCAGCTTACTAAAAGTTGGTGTTGTGATGTATTGGTTGGGCCCTACAAAAACTACATCCAGTGTCTGAAACGTTGACATCACCTGACAGTAACATTTAAGTTTTTCATTACAAAACAATGACATTACATAGCATGACAATGTGTTATGTTAAGACACAGATGACCTGTGGTGCAGGACAGAGGATGTGTGTGTGAGAAGGTGAATGAGCATGACTTACCTGCTGCAACATTCAACTGTAAGGTGGAGTTATGACGTCCTCTTCTATTTTGGACTTCACAGTAATATTCTCCACTGTGTTCAGATGTGATGTCAGTGATGGTGAAGGTCTGTCCCAATGCTTTTGGGGAGGCTTCATTCTTCTTGTACCAGGTATAATTAGCTGCTGGGTTAGCATCACTGCTGCAGGTCAGATTCACTGAACTGCCCTCCACTATTTCACCAGAGGGACTCACCAACACTGAGGGAACCTTCGGAGGATCTGGAGGACATGACATTAACTATAACGATGCACGATATTCAGTTATTTTGCCAGTATCCAATAAGCCATTATTTTTAGATTGCCTATATCGATATATGCATATATTTTTATTGTACATTTTTTTCACCTTATTGCAGATATCTGTGAGAAGGAAGTTTTTTGTACTGCTTTTTTTTTGTAATGGTTTTTCATACACTCTACTCTGATTGCAGTTTGTAATCTCTTAGAAGACGTGCATTTTTGGACCTGATTCACTGATTCACTAAATATCCACTTTGAACATTAAACACTCTTAGAGAAGTGCTCCTATCTGACAAAATATTAAATTATATCGCTTACAATCAAATCTCTCCACAGGAAAGAAGTCTAATCCATTTTGTTGATTTTTGTAGGAAACGTAGGCAATCATTACTTACGTATCATAACATCTGAAATGCACTGACTGTCAGAGACTGATGACACATAAGTGATACTGCACTTGTAAAGAGGATATCATCCAAAGACATTTGCTAAAGTTTCTACTTACATTGGGCATTTAAGAATACAGAACATTACAGACTGCTGATGCAGTATTTAACAGTGCATCAAAAGGTAGATTTTTCTTTTGAAAGAATTACACTGGTTTTTCAGATTAAGATTCTCAGGAAAGGTATGTAAAACATACTTTCAAATATTTTCTGCTTACATTGGACATTAATGAAGTGAGATGAAGAGTTAATCTGTCCATATGGATTTTCAGACTGACAGTGGTATGTCCCTGTGTCCTCAGAGCTGATGGAGGTGAAGGTATAATTTCTCTCTGGTCCTTGAAGCAGAGTTTGGTTCTTCTTGTACCAGGTGTATTTGTCCACTGGAGGGTCAGCATCACTGCTGCAGGTCAGAGACACTGAACTGCCCTCCACTATTTCACCAGAGGGACTCACTGACACTGAAGACATTTTGGGACCATCTGGAAAACAAGCTTAAGGTGAGAATGTGTTTTTTGCAATGGCACATACTAGATTTAAATTATCAGGTTAGTAGTCAATGGGGTGGTGTGACTATGAGTCTGATGGTTCCAATCCTCACAACAACTGTGAGTGCTCACTGAATTACAGTAGCAAATTGAATTTGAAACAAGGCAGAGCTGGAAAAACAGACATGCTCAGCAAAACCTTCACCTTGTTAATAAAGGGTAAAAAAAATATGATTACTTTGGACTAATTATATATCACTCACATTTGACATCAATAGAGGTGGAGTCAGATGTCTTCTCTCCCAGCTCATTCTGTGCTGTGCAGTAAAACTCTCCAGAGTCAGAGGACTGGATGGAAACAAAGTCCAGCTGTGGTCCTGTCCTGAAAGGTTCCTGGTCTGGATTTCCATTCCTCTTGTACCAGGTATAATTAGCTGCTGGGTTAGCATCACTGCTGCAGGTCAGAGTCACTGAACTGCCCTCCACTATTTCACCAGAGGGACTCACTGACACTGACGGCATCGTGGGACCATCTGGACAATAAGTTTAAGATCAGAATATGTTTTTTGCAATAGTACATACTGGATTTAAATGATGAGGTTAGTAGGAAATGGGGTGGTGTGACTACAAGTCTGATGGTTCCAATCCTCACAACAGCTGAGAAAATCTGGAGGACAAACGTGACCTAGTAAACATTCAACTTCTGCCCCAATATCTACTGTCAATGTGCCCTTAAACAAGGCATTGTATCTCCTGCAGTGGAGCTGCTCACTGAACTACAGTAGCAGATTGAATGTGAAGCAAGGCCAAGCTGAAAAAATATACATGCTCAGTAAAACCTTCACCTTGTTAATAAAGGGTAAAAAATGATGATTATTTTGGATTAACTATATTGTTTTTCACTCACATTTGACATCAATAGAGGTGGAGTCAAATGTCTTCTCTCCCAGCTTATTCTGCGCTGTGCAGTAAAACTCTCCAGAGTCAGAGGACTGGATGGAAACAAAGTCCAGTTGTGCTCCTGTCCTGAAAGCTTCCTGGTCTGGATTTCCATTCTTCTTGTACCAGGTATAATTAGCTGCTGGGTTAGCATCACTGCTGCAGGTCAGAGTGACTGAACTGCCCTCCACTATTTCACCAGAGGGCCTCACCAACACTGAGGGAACCTTCGGAGCATCTGGAGGACATCATGTTAACATACATTATTTTAAAGAAGAAGGATGAATGTGAACAATTAAAACAGCTGTGAGGTGGCAGCATCTGAAAGGTTAGAGAAGCAGGCCTCTGAATGACGCTGATAGTCATGTTGATGAATTGCAAAAGCTGAATAACTGACAGTAATAAGAGACAAAGGTGTCAGTGGAAAACTCTGACATGCTGCTATGTCACCATGATAGTGACATGTGGTGGAATAAACTCACACACTGAAGGAGAGCGGAAACCCTCATGTCCTTTTAGAGCACAAGAATAGCTGTCATCAGGATATATTTTGACTGTGTAACAAGACGTTCCTTCCATAATTTTCACTTCATTCTTGTACCAGATGTAGAAAGGACGAGCAGCTTGACTGCAAATGCTGCGACACTTCAGCTCTGCCTCTGTATAACTCTGGTAGATCGAAGATCTGATCACCTCCAGCTGGAGATCTGGATATATGAACATATAACAGAAATGTCACACGTCACAAAATATTCAAATACACAAATGTACAGTATCAAGTAAATAAATAGATAAAAACCAATTCCAAGATGTTAAATATTGTGAGGTATTGAGTAAATTAATTGATAAATGGATATAATGGATGATTCAATTTGTCTGTAATGTATCAGTTTGTGTTCAGCAGTACCTGTGACAGTCAGAGTTGTACCAGGTAAACTGCTCCTCCATTCAAAGTTGTGTGTTTTGAATTTGAAGCGGTACTCGGCTGAATCGCTCTCTCTCAGCTCAGTGATTCTCAGAGTGGAGTGTCCTCTCTCTTCAGACAGCTGGACACGACCTGCAAACTCTGAGTCCTCACTGAGGTCCTCAGGTTGTGAGGAATCCCGCCATCGATCACTACATTTGAGACTGAACCAGAATTTTGATCTGACATCATTTTGATAACTGTTGTATGAACAAGAAATCTCCACTGATGAGCCCTTCACAGCACAGATGCTTCTGTCAGTGTAAGTCACTCTGTTGCAGGTTTCACCGTGGACACCTGAAAGATGAGACAGTTTTTAAACAGCAGCAGTTAGAAGTGCATCATTTCCTGCAGTCATACAAAGACGCAAATTGTGGCACATAAATATGTTTGAAAACTTAAATGTAATTCATAGGTTTTTTTTCAATTGACATTACAATTAACATTAGTTAATGCCGTCATAAACATTAAGTAACAGTTAACTAACCGTTAACTAATGTGTCTAAGAATCATATACTGATGCTGTCCATGCTAAGGTATTAATTTATATGTTATTTAAGGGCTATTGTAGATATTGTTAACATTAGTAAATGCCATAATAATGATTAACTAACAGTTAATTAACCATTACGGCATTAACTAATGTTAACTAACGTTAATTGTTGTACTCTTATTGTAAAATGTTTTTCTTCTTTCCTCTTAGCTACGGAAATTTGCTGTTGAAATTATGGAAATCAGTAGGACTACCCACAGTTATTTGCAAGTCATGAATTAGCCAGTAAAACTCCAAATACAATCCTGAATATACTGGATTTAACAGAGGTTGTGGGAAGTCACTGAAAAAACATTAATTGTTATATTTCTGGTCCAGACAGCACAAGTATCAAAATCCTGCACAAACTGGGCTTTTAACCAATAATATTCTGTCTGAATGGTCGACTATTTTCTCAGTTAACTTGGAAATCTTGGGGTCAGTTAATCCCATCTGATTCATCACTATTTGCTGGAACAAAAAGGGATTCCGGGGATTCAGGGAATTCCCTGAAGAAAACTATCTGCTGAAACATGAAACATGTTCATTTTAACAACAAGGTGTGTTCGTCTGAGTTTTGCATGTGTCATGGGAATCCCTTTGTTCCTTGCCCTACTTGCCCTTGCATCTTGAAGTTGTTGTCAGACCATCTACTCATCATCACTATTTGCTCCCAGACAGTTGTACTGATTAATATTTCATTGAAGAATTAGAGAAAAGTTGCCAACATGCGTAAAATCTAATGGAGTGGTGGGCTGCTTTACAGGCTATCCTCCCCTTTTTTCTTTTTTTTTTCTTGAGTTAGCAGCCATCACTGAAATACATCTTGACCTGGTGCAGGACATAAGGTAAATGTTCCACCAGTAAGTATTATGTTAGTGGTAATCTGTGGAGTGAACTCACACAATGGAGAAGAGTGGAAATCCTCATATTCTTTTACAGCACAGGAACAGCTGTCTGCAGAGGCAAAGTGGCCTGAATAAGAAATTCCTTCGCTAATTTTTTCTCCATTCTTGTACCAGATGAAGGAAGGATTACCAGGTAGACGGCAGACTGTGTGGCACTTGAGCTCTGCCCAGGTAGAATATTGGTATTGTTTTGATCTGGTCACCTGCACCCGGAAAGCTGGATCTGTGAAGACATCATGTGGAGTCAAAATAAAAATAACAAATTCCTTAAATATCAAAGAGTGTTATCAACTGAATCAATAAATCACTAAAAATTTGAATGGGGTAGTACATAATTTTATGATGATGATGATGATGACTGTGTAATAACAATCCATTGTAATTTGTTTAAACTTACGACACTGTGCTAAGTTTCAGTTTTTGTTCAGCAGTACCTGTGACAGTCAGAGTTGTACCAGGTAAACTGCTCCTCCATTCAAAGTTCAGTGTTTTGAATTTGAAGCGATACTCGGCTGAATCGCTCTCTCTCAGCTCAGTGATTCTCAGAGTGGAGCGTCCTCTCTCTTCAAACAGCTGGACACGACCTGCAAACTCTGAGTCCCCACTGAGGTCCTCAGGTTCTGAGGAATCCCGCCATCGATCACTATGTTTGAGACTGAACCAGAATTTTGATCTAACATTTTGAAAACTGTTGTATGAACAAGAAATGTCCACTGATGATCCCTTCACAGCACAGATGCTTCTGTCAGTGTAAGTCACTCTGTTGCAGTTTTGACCGTGGACACCTGAAAGATGAGACAGGTTTTAAACAGCAGCAGTTAGAAGTGCATCATTTCCTGCAGTCATACAAAGACGGAGATTGTGGCACTTAAATATGTCTGAAAACTTAAATGTAATTTATAGATTTTTTTTCTTGGTAACACTTTACAATAAGAGTACAACAATTAAAGTTAGTTAATGCCATTATAAACATTAAGTAACATAATAAACATTAAGTAACAGTTAACTAACCGATAACGAATGTGTCTAAGAATCATTTACTAATGCTGTTCATGCTAAGGTATTAATTTATATATTATTTAAGGGTTATTGTAGATGTTATTAGTAAATGTCATAATAATCGTTAACTAACAGTTAATTAACCATTACGGCATTAACTAACGTTAACTAACATTAATTGTTGTACTCTTATTGCAAAGTGTTACCTTTGTCTTCATTCTTCTTAGCTACAGAAATTTGCTGTTGAAATTATGAAAATCAGTAGGACTACCCACAGTTATTTGCAAGTCATGAATTAGCCAGTAAAACTCCAAATACAATCCTGAAGTCACTGAAAAAACATTAATTGTTATATTTCTGGTACAGACAGCACAAGTATCAAAATCCTGCACAAACTGGACTTTTACCCAATAATATTCTGTCTGAATGGCCGACTATTTTCTCAGTTAACTTGGAAATCCTGGGGTCACTTAATCCCGTCTGATTCATCACTATTTGCTGGAACAAAAAGGGATTCCAGGGATTCAGGGAATTCCCTGAGGAAGGCTATCTGCTGAAACATGTTCATTTTAACAATAAGTTGTGTTTGTCTGAGTTTTGCATGTGTCAAAGGAATCCCTTTGTTCCTTGCCCTACTTGTCTTTGCACCTTGAAGTTGTTAGACCATCTACTTGTCATGACTATTTGCTCCCAGACAGTTGTACTGCTTAATATTTCACTGAAGAATTAGAGAAAAGCTGCCAACATGCATAAAATCTAATGGAGTGTTGGGCTGCTTTACAGGCTATCCTCCCCATTTTTTTTTTTTTTTTTTTTTTGTGTCAGCAGCCATCATTGAAATACATTTTGTCCTGGTGCAGGACATAAGGTAAATGTTCCACCAGTAAGTGTTATGTTAGTGATAATCTGTGGAGTGAACTCACACAATGGAGGAGAGTAGAAATCCTCATATTCCTTTACAGCACAGGAATAGCTGTCAGCAGAATAAAAGTGGCCTGAATAAGAAATTCCTTCGCTAATTTTTACTCCATTCTTGTACCAGATGAAGGAGGGATGACCAGGTAGACGGCAAACTATGTGGCATTTCAGCTCTGCCCGGGTAGAATACTGGTATTGTTCTGATCTGGTCACCTGCACCCGGAAAGCTGGATCTGTGAAGACAATCATGTGGAGTCAAAATAAAAGTAATAAATTCCTTTGTGAATCTGTGAATTTCCCAGTCTGGTATCAATAAAGTATACCTATCTATCTATCTATCTATCTATCTATCTATCTATCTGTCTGTAATGTATCAGTTTGTGTTCAGCAGTACCTGTGACAGTCAGAGTTGTACCAGGTAAACTGCTCTTCCATTCAAAGTTGTGTGTTGTGAATTTGAAGCGATACTCGGCTGAATCGCTCTCTCTCAGCTCAGTGATTCTCAGAGTGGAGCGTCCTCTCTCTTCAAACAGCTGGACACGACCTGCAACCTCTGAGTCCCCACTGAGGTCCTCAGGTTGTGAGGAATCCCGCCATCGATCACTACGTTTGAGACTGAACCAGAATTTTGATCTAACATCATTTTCATAACTGTTGTATGAACAAGAAATGTCCACTGATGAGCCCTTCACAGCACAGATGTTTCTGTCAGTGTAAGTCACTCTGTTGCAGGTTTGACCGTGGACACCTGAAAGATGAGACAGGTTTTAAACAGCAGCAGTTAGAAGTGCATCATTTCCTGCAGTAATCCAGAGCAGCTTGTATGGAAAACTGACAGCAGTAGTGATGTTGTGTAGCTGAATGGTTGGAGAATAGCTCACTAACACACACAGGGTGAAGGGGGTTTGATTCTTACTGAGGCCATCCATATTAAACACACACAATCCTGGTCCAGAACACAACCCTTAAACAGGCAGGAGTAATAATATGTATATAATTTTAACATGTCTTTCTGTTTGACACTAGATTTTAAATAATACACATTGGTCAATTTTCTGCCTCTAATCTTGCAATGTATCTCAGAGGATACATACATTTTAAAAGTTGCTAAATCACACCATGAACACCATCATACCATTTTTTCCTCATCACAATATCAGGACAATAGTTATATTTAGCTTTATGAATTTATATTGTTGTTTCATAGAAAATCACTATGTTTCATATATAATTACTTATCACATGGTCAGCATGTGGTAAGAGGCAGTGATGATGATTTGTGTTCAGGCTGATGAAGCAATGACAGAAAACCTGAACTGAGGAATGTGACCTAGATACTAGAGCCAGACAAGACTTTTGATAAATGACAGTTTGATTGGATGAAAACCTTCAAAACCTTCCCCTACAGGATGTTAAAGAGTTTGTATGTCCTGGTGCACGTTGCCTGTTTTAGGGCTAACTAAAAGCTTCCACCAGGTGGCGCTATGTTATTGCGATACTGTGGAGAAAACTCACACACTGAAGGAGAGTGGAAATCCTCACGTCCTTGTAAAGTGCAGGAATAGCTGTCCTCATTATTAAAGTTATCTGCATAGGAAGGAGAAGTTCCTTCCTTAATTTTCTGTCCATTCTTGTACCAGATGTAGGAAGGACGAGCAGCTTGAGGACAGCTGCTGAGACACTTCAGCTCTGCCCAGGAAGAAGATGTGTATGGGGTCACCTCTATCCGGAGACCTGGGTTTGTGAACATGGAGCAGAAATGTCATTGGTCACTAAACTTTCAATCACACACACACACACACACACACACACACACACAAACAAACAAACAAACAAACACAATCACAACAGTATCCTAGATGCTGGCATTATGTGTAACTGAATTAAAAAGTCATCTGATAAAAATGTTACCTGCGACAGTTAAAGAGACTCCAGGTAAAGCCGTCATTTTCCATCCTGGTTGGTTTGTTATGAACCTGAACTTGTACACAGCTGAGTCACTCTCTCTCAGGTCACTGATTCTCAGTCTGCTATAATACTGATCATTCCCCTGATACTCCACACGACCTTCATACTCTGAGTCTGATCTCAGATCCACATATTCATTATGCTCCACCTTAGTAAACCATAGTGCTTGTTCAACTCTGGTAACACGGTAATTTCTACTGTTTGGGTATGTGTAGCTGCACTGCATTTCCACTGTTGATCCTTTTAAAGCACAGATCTTAGTAGCAGTGTAAGTCGCTCCCCAGCCATTCTGTCCCTGCACCACTGTAACACAGAGCACATCAGAAACCACAATCAGATTCATATAAAAATTAGAGGACAAACTTTCAGTTGTAATGGATCTGACTCAGAATGTCAAGTATTAACTGCATTTCCCAAAACCTCTTTGCGTCTCACATCACCTCACCTCCACTGTAAGCAGCAAATCAATCTTTAAACAATTTCATTCAGGAGATGCGCAATAAAGCTTTTTTTTTTTCACATCTAGTTTGTGAGGTATCATGTCATTTCTGTATTTAAAAAGGGCTGTATTAATAAGATTTATGATTTCTATAAGGTCAGATCTGAGTTAAGCCGAGGTGAACCAGGCCAAGGGCGGCATACAGATGTTTTGTTTTAGTGCAAAGGAACAGCTGCAGATGTTCACATGCTTCATCACTGCAGTATGGAGGTGTGAAACAGTCCATTATGTAAAAATGCTGCATTTTGTAATAACCATTGAAAATGTAAAACATCTCTCCTTCATTTGGTAATAAGACCCACATTTTATAATAGCCAACTGCATTTTGTAATAAAAACTTTGAATGTAAAACGAATACATTTTCCCACATTTTGTAATTACTTTAGTTTTTAGTTATTCCATGAGCTCATGCACAAGGTGTGCTTTCTTCCTTTTAGATGAATATGTAAAAATTCAGCACATTATGTAATAACATGTCACAGTTACTATCTTCATTTATATCAAGTGCTACACCTTATTATTCACTTCAAAATTTTGCATCCAAGGTTTTTAATAGAAAATGGTGCAAGATATTTTTTATTAGTTTTATTACAAAATGAAGGAAAAAATGATTACAAAATGTGCCATTATTGCACTGATATAAGGTGTATTGAAAGACCACTGGAATTCACTGAAGTCATTTTACTGAGCAGGATAAAATTTGAGAGTGTAAATAAAAAGTGCGGGATGCATATATTAACACCCAGTCTATATTTTGGTGAATTCTTTTCATGAGTCAAAAGCAATAAGTCAGTTGCTAACCACTGAGCAAACTAATTTTCATTTATTATAAGATGGTAGATGTTATGGCCTGGATTTTTGATGTTATATTTTGGTTGTTTGGGGGATGTTTTGGTTTTCCTCTTGGTGTTTTTTTGCTTGCAGTCTTGGAGCGTGGCAGAGGCGGGGCTGAGCTGTTTTCTCCTGAGGTTCGGAGAGGCACCGGGCATGGCTTCATCTCCCCACTCTGGAGAGTGGGGACACACTCCTGATGGCAATCGCCTTGTTACCCTCTCCACATAAGCCAGCTCAGACTTCACTCCAGTGCCAGATAATTCCGTCTTGTTCGGTAAAGCCAGTTCTCAAGCCTACTGGTGTTTTTTGCTGTTTTCTCCTGTTTTGACAGTCATTCTCTGACCACCATTTCTGTGTCTTTTTTCAGCCACGAGCCTCACTGCCTCCAGCTCCTGCCTCCTGCTGCTTTCCACCTGCTGAAACCGTTTGTTTGCACTCTCAGCCTTAGTTTGGACAATAAAACCTGTTTTGAACTTTGATTTTCAGTCTCCTGCTACTTGGGTCCATTGAGTCCTCCAGGCCGTAACAGTAGAGGCACAATGAGTAGAATTTTGGACGAGAAGGACTAGAAGTGTGTGTTGGTGTGTGTGTCTGCAGAGACCCTGCCCTCTGCCTGGATTTCCTTGTTTTGCTGAGCTCGGGACTCTTCTGGTTATGGACCTTTGGACAGTGGGTGTGTAGCTCCCAGCCAATCACAGCACAGTATGGCACCAGATCGATAACACAACATCCAATAGGAAGCTACAAAAATGAATTGGTGGTTGGCTTTCACCTGCTGGTGAGCACTGAGGGAGAGGAGGAGGATGAAGAGCAATGTGTTGTTAGCCTGTTTTCTGTTGGACAGGTAGGAGCCCGAGGGACAAAACATAGGAACGTTTTACATTTTGGCATTTCATTTCATTCCGTTGCCATCCTAGGAAACAAAAACTGACTGGTGGCAGTTAGCTTAGCCAGGGAGGAGGGGCCAACTTTGACTGTTGTGTTTACAAACCGCAACCAACAAATCCTATTTATATTGCCTTTAAGGTTTTCTATGTGTTTTTAAGGTGAAACTGTTCATTTATTATCACTTTTGAGAATAATGTTATTGTTGTTAGATTAATTTATTCCAGTAGTGATATACCTGTAGTACCAGTAAATCACCAGCAGGTGGGAGTATCACTAAACCCTTGTCCTAACTGCAGGTGCAGAGAGTGATCACAGCTGATGCTGTCTACACTGCAAGCATCAAATACACACCAGGTTACAGGGTGGCGTGTACAAGGTGGAGGGGAACAAGCAACGTGACGCGTCCGTCAAAAACAGACACCTGCCATCTGTTGATGCTCTGGGCGTCTGTGTAGACAGTCTCACTGATTATAATGGGAGTAATCTGTGTTTTGTTGATGCTCACTTGCTGTGCTTCCAGTTAGGACGATGTGTAAATGAACAGCATGTGTGTGTTCCAAGTAGGTTTATCTGCATACTCGTAGTGAAACATGACACACCTCCTGAGGTAACTTCAAAACCAAAACTACATGGTTGAGGTTAGGAAAAAGTCATGGTTAGGGTTAAAGTATAAAGTATCATCACGCAGGAACTGAACTCCTGCCTCCCACCTGACCATTGTTTATTGACCCATCCACCACCACAACCACAGCCTGGCAGACCTACTTGTATGGCTCTGAATATTTATCGGCTATCTAATCTGCTTTTTTGGGTTTTCATGCAGTACTTCCAGCTGTTAATGTGTGTCATCCTCATACTAATCCATGAAGTTATCTCAGGGTGTGACGTGTTGTACAGTCAGCACGCAGTTAGACCCTTCTCATGCACTGAAGAAAATAGGAGCCTCACGTGATTTAACCAGACAATGAGACTTCCTGTGTTTGATAAATGCATACATTTCAGGAGCTGCGATTGTCAGCCTAAACTGATATTAAAATATAGTATCTTAGAGTTGTCAAATAAACATGTAGCAGCAGTTTGAGCCAGAGTGAACTCTGCTCTCACATTGTTTCCTCTCTGTTCACACTGTGATCATGAAACTGCTGAGTGTAGTGTGAAAGGGACTGAGGTGTGAGAAGCAGCTAAATATATGACCCCTAAACAACGAATAGGCCCATCAGTATCGCACCATAAAGTTTATCATGATGGTTTGGTGCAGCTGTGTGATGATAAAGTAAAAGAAAGGAGTGTTTGTACATTTCTTTGATGAAATAACATTTATGAATTCTCAGAGTTCAATAATATTGAGCTCTGTTTTTCAAAACTGACTTTTAGATAGTTGAATATAATGGAAGCAACATGGAACCACTATGAGTTTTTTGTTGTTGTTTTTTTTAACTGCTATCAATTTGAACAAGCAAAGCAAGTGTGTGTTTACTATTTGAGCGATACAGACAACTGTAGCATATGAGCACTAAAACTAACCACTGTCAGGTGTTAGATAACTGGAGGAGAACGTCAGGTGCTGTAAAGTTTAAAGGAATGCATCACATAACAACTCTGCCTTAACTGTGTTTGTCGTTTACAAACTGAATGACTGTCAGGGCAGTTTAGCTGCAATACAGGAACACCTTTACTACTGATGTTTCCACTGGTACAGAGTGAAATCTAAGACAGTGCTAATGTAACAGTCTAACCTTATTCTACCACTAAACTTATTCAACTCAATAAGTGTGCCAGCAAGATGCCTGAAATGTGAATGTACGATACCTGGCACAGACAGAAGGAAGACAACAAATCCACTTGCTGCTGCTGTTAAACCCATAACTGCTCCTCTCCGCTCTCTTCTTGACGTTAATACACATCAGCAGGCAGAAAAGCAAAAAAGAAAAGAAATATGAATTAGTCTCATCAAAAAATCACAACTTTAATATGAAAATACTGGAATTACTGTAACGTTTATCTAGCAGTGTGTTGTCCACTATGGCCTGATCAACTCCAACAAAGAAGCAACCCAGTGTTTGGTTCTCCCAAAAAATCTTAAATCCAGCATACCTCGTTAAATGGTTGTTAAATTTCTAAAGTAACACATACAACGATACATTGAAACTACTTATCTGATAGAACTTACAGTGGAGAAGGACGTCGTCTTCTGTTATCGATGCTGTCAGCAGACCACAGAGAAATACTCAGAGCCAAGACTTGCTTCCTCTTTACATCATTAACATGCATGAAGAGGAGAATGTGGGTAAACCTCCAAGTGTAATACCAGAAACAACTACTTTTGTTGTTATGCACATTGTGAACTTCTAAAAAATAGCAGAAAAAATTTGCCTTGCATTCTGGGAGTGTGTTATCTGTACAACCCCCATTCACCACATACACCACATGTAAACACCACAACACAGCCTCTGAAAAGACACTCTGAAGAGGAAGGAAAAAGAAACTTCTGAGCGTTTCTATTTTGTGTTGTTGGTGGTACAGTTCAGTTTATGACCTGCTTGGTCAGCCATCTCAAACTTGCAGAGTCACCATCTCCATTAGTCTGGCGAGGTAGAGTGAGAAAGTTCACTGCTTTCCAGAAAGTAAATGGAACGAGATTTACATACAGAACTATAAAACGATACAAATGCTATCAGTTAATCTGTATTTACTGTTAAAAAGTTGTCAAAGTCATTGTGATTTAAATGTATAATTTCTGTTCAGAGCTAATGTGGCCCAGCAGATGAGGACTCCACTATGGCTGCCAGAGTGTGTGTGTGTGTGTGTGTGTGTGTGTGTCTGTGTGTGTGTGTGTGTGTGTGTGTGTGTGTGTGTGTTTGGAGGGAGGTGAGAGATAACTGGGTGTAACCCTGTGAACAGAATGTCAACCTCTGTGAAGACAGGATCAGTTTAGAGGAGTAGTTGTGGTCGGTGTTGAGAGCAGATGTAGAGCGGCCAAAACTTCCTCTTCAGCCTTTTGCAAACATTACAGACTTTATTCACTGATGATCAGTGACCAGATCTCATAGTTGTTAGTCATTATTAGTGACTCAGTTTATTCATGAAGATTAAATTTGCTGTGGCCAAAATGCACAGGTCGAAGCATTTCATTCCACTACTCGATGACGCACTGACACCTGCCTTTGACCACAGCCATGGGTGACAGTGTCAGATCATTTTCTCTGTGCTGTGGTTAACAGGGTTAGGGTTAGCTGAGGACAGGTCCATCTACTGGTAGAATCATCCGTCTTCAAACACTTTGAAGAGGCCTCATTTTTTAAAATGTGTTGCCAGTTGTCAAAACAAGGCCAGAGTGACTGACCTAAGCACAAAGAGTCAAATACAGAGGCAGCATGGGACATATTTAATACACCGAGTGTGCACAACAGTGGGATCTTCCTACTGCTGAGGTTCAATGCCTTTTGCCAAATCCATGTCTCGCCCTGGCAGAGGTCTGCAGCATTATGCAATTATTAGGCACACTATGTTCAGTTTTCACCAAAAAGTTAATTAGCACTAGGGAAGGGAATTCCAGGAAGTGAAATCTGCTAGTTTGTGTTTGTTAACTGTCAGAGACAGTTTCAAAAAACGGGCTGTGTGCACTTCTCCATTTATCATAGGTGAAATGCATGGGGCAGTATTTATGTGGCCCCAAGACCTTCCCTATTACGCAAAAAAACACCAAAATTTCATTTTTCAGGCCATGGGGCCTTTAAGTTAAATGTGTGCATGCATTGACCCAACATCAACCCTCAGGTGAAATAATTACTGATGCATCGTCTTGTCATTTTTGTTCAATCATTATTAACATATCATTTTCACCTTTTATTGCTATAACAACACAATTGTTAAATAAATAAAGTGTTGTTTATTTGTTACCTCAATTAATTGAAGGTAATTTCTATTTCATTTGTGTGCATTTTAGTCATTAACATTTTAGTCATTAACATTCAAAACACACTCTTTTTTTTTTATTATTGATTCACAGCATATGAAACACAGTGGTTTAGAACTGGATGCAGGCAGAATGAACATGTATTGGTCCGTCCATTCATCTTTAAAAGTTCGGTTTTCACTATCTACTTTTCTCATTTTGGAGCAAGCCATTTTCTCATCTCATCTCCTCTCTTCTGCTATTCTCTGGTGCTGAAAGGTAAACAATCAGTATGATTGGCTTGGCTATTGATGACGCTCCTGTCATATTCAGGGGCTTTAACATAGTGCGCAGTTTGGGCCTCGTATGTATGGCTATACTGCATTGTCTTTGCAAGAGTAGTGCATATCTCATGATGTCAGTCATCTAGATTTCTAAATATGTACAGTACAGGCCAAAAGTTTGAACACACCTTCTCATTCAATGCGTTTTCTTTATTTTCATGACTATTTACATTGTAGATTCTAACTGAAGGAATCAAAACTATGAATGAACACGTGGAGTTATGTACTTAACAAAAAAAGGTGAAATAACTGAAAACATGTTTTATATTCTAGTTTCTTCAAAATAGCCACCCTTTGCTCTGATTACTGCCTTGCACACTCTTGGCATTCTCTCGATGAGCTTCAAGAGGTAGTCACCTGAAATGGTTTTCACTTCACAGGTGTGCCTTATCAGGGCACACCGGGGCTCCGCTGAGCAACGTAGGTTTCAGTTACTTGCTTGTGATTGGCCCGACCATATGTCACTCAGAAAACAGTCAGCCAATCAGTGGAGGGATGCTGATTCTCTCCTCTGATTGGCTAAACAAACCGTGCTGCCAGAGCTCAGGAAAAAGGCAAGAGAGAGGAGCTGTGAAACTATATTTAGTGGACCACAGATTCTCAAAACCACAAATACGTCTTAACAACAGTTAAAATAAAACCCTGGAAAAGTGTACAGCATGGGGCCTTTAAAACATATAGGATCCAGTGAGAAGGGAATCATCCGTTTGTCTGTGAGGAACTTTTCTCCTGTGATTTCATAAGAGCACATCACTTCATTTTTTTTTTTTTTTTTTTTTTTTTTTTAATGGTGCACATGTCAGTTTGGAGTTACGAACTGTTCATCTTGAGGCATTTCAACAGTGGGCCAGTGGTTTACCTGAGAAACCACAGAACAAAGCTCCTGTGATTTTTCCAGGCTTCAACCAGACATATTTGTCTAAGAAAATGGTGCTAATAAAAATAACATCTTCTCCCCGGGCAGGAACTATATTGCAAACACCAGGGCTCTCCTGCAGGACTCCAAGGGGTCCTCTGCAAAGGGAGCTAAGAAACCCTTTATGGTTCTTTAACATAAAAAAAAAAGGTCCCAGAAGGAAAAAAAAAAATGAAAACATCCCCAAAAGGTTTTGCACTATCACAAGGGTTCATGAATTCTTCAAGAATGGATTCTTCAAAGAACCTTCCAACGTTGCTTTATGGACCCTGAAAGTGCCTCAACTTGGCCAACATACACATACACAGGCAGCACACACACTCAGATCAAGCAAACACCCCCCCACACACACACACACACACAAATTAAAGTGTCAGTGTTCTCAAGTCCACCTCTTCCTCTTTTTGTTTTTAAGGAGGCAGATCATCTTCTCCCTCATGAATTGTATTCTGTCCGGCCTGACAGATAGCAAACAAAATGAGAGACCCAGTAGATTTGACTGAGGTTGCTTTGCTGAATCTTCTCAGTTTCTTTTTTGTAAAACTGCAACACACAATGAAAATAAACATGTTACAGTACAGATACATGAAATATGTTAAATACTGAAGAGCAGTCTGCATTACAGTGAACACACGCAATTATCACACAAAAATGCATTCACTGGAAAGTAAACAAAATATGAAATTCAGCAATATAGATGGAAATTCACCCATACCACACAAATGCAGCAGCTTAACTAGCCTCATGCTAATGGTCAGCGTTGTGCTTAGCATTAGCATAGTTAGCACGGTTTTTATAACATCAAACTCTACCTTGAAGCTCACAGTGCCATGAAACAACTAAAATAGACCAAGAGCATCATTACTCACTGTTGGTTCCACTCCAACTTAAAACCACCACCAGGGGGAAACTTAACCTTCTTTTTCCTTCAGTCACTGACAAGAGTCAGAACAGATTGACTTTACCTCATTCTCTTCCATTCTCCTCGTTCTCTTTGCCTATGCTATTTCAATCTGATCCCTCCTTTAATGTGCCTTGGTGGTGGTGGGGATCGTTAAGTCACTTGTCGCCGTAGAAACAGTCATCTCCATTTATAGGCACCCTCTGTCTGGACCTGTAACGAGGGAGCAGAGGATACTGGGCACTCGATGATATGCACACACACACACACACACACACACACACATGCACATGTACATGAACATGCATGTACACACACACGCGCGCACACACACACACTACCAGCTATATATTACATGAACATCTCTTCACGTAATATTTTGTGGAGAGCAGCTGTTTCTGACAAGAAAAAGACGGGAAAAAAGTCAGGAAATCTGATCTCCTGTAATTTTTTTAAAAAAGTGCACGCCTCACATCTTTGTAGAAAATTTCAGGAGGTTCTCGGTCATCCAGGCCATGGTTACCCATGAGCTGAATCGAGGTTAACTGGACTTGTTTGTAGATATTCAAAGATGTTTCATTTGCTTCACCTCTGGAACATCTCTCCAGAGATGTTGGGTAGGGTTCAAGGCTCTGGCTGGGCCACTCTAGGACATTCACAGAGTTGTCCCTAAGCCACTCCTGTGTTGTTTTGGCTGTGCACTTAGGCTCATTGTCATGGTGGAAGGTGAACCTTCGGCCCAGTCTCGGGTCCTGAGCTCTGTGGAACAGGTTTTTATTGAGGATATCTCTGTACTTTGCTCCATTCAGCTTTCCCTCAACCCTGACCAGTCTCTCAGTCCCTGCTGCTGAAAAACACCCCACATAGCCTGATGGATGATACTGGGCAGGTGATGTGCGGTGCCTGGTTTCCTCCAGACATAACATTTGGAATTGAGGCATAACAGAGAGGTGTGTGCCTTTCAAATCACATCCAATCCATTTCATTCACCACAGCTGGACTCTAATCAAGGTGTAGAAACAAGAGAAATGGGAGACACCTGAGCTCAATTTCACGTGTTGATGCAAAGAGTCTGCATACTTATGTCAACATGATATGTTCAGTTTTTCCTTTTTAATAAATTTGCAAAAAAATTCTAAAATTCTGTTTTCACTTTGTCGTTATAGGGTAAGAATATAACAGATCGTAGCATCAGGCTGCAACATAAGTGAAAAAGGTGAAGGGGGTCTGAATACTTTCTGAATGCAGTGTAGATGAAAACAGTTTTAATCCAAGTCTGCATTTTTAAGTTTGCTCTTAGAGGAGATTCAGAGGAAGACACTGATTTTGCAGCTAAAGTTCCTCAAGCAGGGCACAAATCTTGTTGTTAGCCTGAGAGACTGGCTTGTGTTTTCTACTTACATTGGACATCTATCCCTGTGTCCTCAGAGCTGATGGAGGTGAAGTTATAACTTCTCTCTGGTCCTTGAAGCAGAGTTTGGTTCTCCATATACCAGTAAGGTGGCCATACGTCCGGATTTAGGCCGGACAGTCCAGAATTTAAATGCCATGTCCGGCGTCCGGCATCTCAAGCCGGACGCTTATTTGTCCTCCTTTTTGGAGTTGCACTTGAACGCAACGCTGCATATCGTGGTGTAAGACAGGCCCGGACTGTACATCGGGAGAACCGGGAGATTTTTCTTTTTCGTCATAGACTTTTAATTTGGATGCGCTTTAGTTTTTCTCCTCCTGCACTGCTGTGTGCTCATGCCGGTGTGTGTGCGTGCGTGCGTGCGTGCGTGTGTGTGAGGAGCACACACACCGGCGCTGTCTGAATTGTAGCGCGGCGAGAACAAAGTTAAAACAGCAGCACACTGACATAAATTGTGTGACAAAGTGAAGAGTTGCCACTCCGCTCTATTTTCATTGGCTAACAGCAGCACACTGGCTTAGCTTGTCTATTCATAGAAAAGGTATCACTTCGGTTTATTTTTCAATCTATGTTATCACATGCATACTAGGCTACTGCTTATTCATTGGTAGCTGAATTGTTAGGTCTGTTTGATAAGCAATTTACATTTTTAAAATAATAATAATAATTTAACATATTGTTAAATAAAAAAAAGCCAACATGATGCAGGTCAAAGACTAAAAAAAGACTATTGACTAAAACTAGACTAAAATACTTTGTAATTTAGTCGACTAAAACTAGAGTAAAATACTTTGGATTTTCTTCGGCTACAACTAGACTAAAATGCCAAGACTTTTCGCAGACTAAAATGTGATTAAACAAAAAAGAATACAAGTTGACTAAATATGACTAAAACTAGTCATTTGACACAGGACTAAGACTAAAACTAAATTGAATTTAACAGTGGTATCCCCCCCACCCCCACCACCCACCCGCTTTCCTCAATAAATGCCCCAAAGTGTCCTCCTTTTTGGTGTTTTGGAAATGGCCACCCTATATACCAGGTATAAGTAGCTGCTGGGTTAGCATCACTGCTACAGTCAGAGTCACTGAACTGCCCTCCACTATTTCACCAGAGGGCCTCACTGACACTGAGGAGATCTTTGGAGGATCTGGAGAACATGTAATAACACAGGTCTGCTTGAATATGAAGACATGTCATTAGACATGGTACATACTGCATTTAAAAAGTTCCAAGTAAAATATTATGTGGGTAGAAGCATCTCAAAATTTGGAAGTGTGCTTGTACACTTGTGACTGGAAGTCAAATGGTATGAATCCCCTTTTTGATCAAACTTATAATTAGGACTGTCCCATAGTTATGCTGCTGTAGGTGTCTCTCCTCTCTTCTCTGTCACATATCCATATTGCATTAATGCCTGTTACTAACTGGCCATCTTCTCACTCCTGTACTTTTGTGCTGTCTTCCCTTCTCTCGTCTTCTGTCGCTTTTCAGCAGGTATTTCTGCCTCTGGAGTTGTAGAGTCTGCATCCATGATGGCAAAGCACCTGCTGTGCTATCTGTCCTCCTGCACTCCCTGCATATGTGGAATTCGAAGTCCTTGGATATGGGAAACACATGAGCTGGAGGTTTCAAATTTTTTTCAAACATTTCATTTTTCTTCTTTTTATTTAGGGTCACATTAAATCATTTCGTTTTCCCTTGTTCCCACTAGAGAACAAACTATTTTAAAAGGCCTTGTCCATTTGTTTTATTGTAGTTTGTTGTTACATGTTCATCTTTTTATAACATTTTGAACATTTTTGTGTTCATTACTTGTGAAACACATTAAACATGGCTCACTAAAAGAAATATGTCTTTATTGATATTCCTTATGTAAAGCACAACTAGTTTCTGAAAGAAGACAGTATTCATTTACTTGGCCCCAAAAAAGTAAATTGGTGGAAAAAAAAAAAAAAAAAAAAAAGCTGAAAGCTCTTTTTCCTAATTTTCAGATGTGCTGTTTTTTTCTGCCTTTTGAATATTTATTGACTGTTATGAATCAGAGTCACTTTTTTCCAAAGACCCAGTTCTCATTGACTGAAATACACTGCTGTCCATTTTCATGAGTGACTTGGCTCCCTCTAGTGGGACTTTAGAGACAAGACAGCGATTCAATGTGACGATTATGAATCCAGTTTGGAAATCATGTTGATGTCCACAATTTGTCAAACATGCACTTGATATGCATTTAGTGTGCAAATAGAAATAAAACACACACATGTAATAAATGTTGATATTAAGCCAGAGCTGACGTACCAGCCCATTCGCTGGGATTTGGAAGCTCAAACTGTCGACTGATAGCTACAAATCCTTCACAAAGTCGATAACATCCTCCCAGTGTGTTCACTGTTGACCATTAGCTCTCAGTCTCCCGATCAAAGGCTTGTTCCTGAAGATAACACCTTGCATTAGAAGAGCTGTCAGAAGGAAAGTTTTTCATAAACTCATCCTGAGCTTATGTGAGGCAAAACTCAATCAACAAACTTCTATCCATTATACCTCATCAAAAGCCTGACTAAACTAAATGCATCTTTATTCTGCAAATATCAGGCTAAATATCGACTAAATTCAGCTTACAGCAGGGCGGTGTAACCAGTTTCAAATGTTCTGCACAAGCTCAATCAAATACAAACTTCAACAGAAAATGGAAAAACTGGTGGGAAAAAACTTTCAGGTTTTAAAAGCATTGTCGACCTGGTGTGTTACCACTCAAACAGTGAACAGGGAGCCTGAAAAATTAGGTTCTTATTACAGGTTAGCCTAATGACACAGACTTCTGAAAAAAAAAAAGTTGCATAAACACATTTTATCCTAACATACAATGTAATGCACAGTGAAATGTTTAAATATTTACAATCTTCACCTCATGAAAAGAGCCATATTCTTTAGAGCTGACTTGTGTTCAGTATACAGATAATTACATATGTACATTGTTTTATAAGGACCATATAATAGTTGACATTTTTGTCATTGGCATAATTCTGCTTTCTTTACCAGATCTCTCCAAAAATATATACTTTTAATCTCCATGTAGCTATGTTTAAATAAATAACAGTGTGTAGTAATAATAGACCAGACAGCCCTGATGTGTTCAGACTCTGGGTTTTTTCTGGACTGTGCTATATAAATCCGATGGATCCTTCTCAGCTTCCTGGTTTCTGCTGCTGAGGTAGAAAAAAAATGGATTAGTGCTTGATATGAAGAGATATGAAGATACAATATTACACAATAGAGACTGATGAAAAAACATTGATTAAAACAGGTTTGAAGAAATTACACAAACAAATACAACAAAAAAGTTGGTTATAATAAAAAAGCCTCATGTATTTTAAATTGACTAAGGACAACAGTGTGCCTGTGAGGCTTCGTTTAGCTGTCATGTGAAAAGAAGAGCTGCTCACCTGGGCTCTGATTTGTCTGGTTTAAAGTTGACAGCAGCATATTGGACTTCCTCCTCTTCCTCTCTCTGGGGCCGAGGTATATTAACGTTGGAGTAGAGACAATCCTCCTTGTTCTTCGAGAAGTGGACGGAGGCGTAGTGAAGCTGATCCTGCTGCTCAGTCTGTTGTGTCTGTGCTGCAGCTGATATGGTGTCATACACATGGTTTAACTGAAGGACAGACAACATGGAGACAAAATAACATCACATTTTGAAAAACTCACTTTCTGACCCGACACCTCCACCCCCACAGTCCCAACCCAGTGGATCTTCAGTTTCCACTCCTATGACCTTTTTACATCCTCCAGTGCACAACAATGTAGGACAGCGCTGACTGTGTGACCGGATACATTACAGCTACACAGTCTGCACCTCAATCTCAACACACTATTATCATCGTTATTATTATAACACTCCTGTTTACTTGGGTTTAATTAAGTTTGGATGTTTTTATATATATATATATATATATATATATATATATATATATATATATATATATATATATATATATATATCATTATATTTGTGTTTAAAGAAAGTCTTAAATCCTCTTATTTTCAAATTTATTTATATTTTTTATCAATTGGTGTTAATTTGATCACACTAATTCAAACCTACGGAAAATGATTGTAATAAAAAAAAAAAAATGCCACCATTTGTTTCTTGTTGATGATCTAAATATTTTTTTTCTCTCCCCAGTGCCATGATGAACTGGACTGGACTAAAGGTGTGGCTCTTTTACTACAGGTGTGGTTATGTTCAGTTAGGGGCCTAAAGCCAGACTGTGTGAGGAAAGGGTTTGTTTGTTTGTTTGTTTGTTTGTTTGTTGCACTGGAATCTTTTGAATTCCTCCTCCTTACCTGTAGATTGTTGCCTGAGCTTTGTCTAGCTTCAGATGGTTGTTTGGAGCCCTTCCTTCTTCGGCTTTGGGAGTGAACGAACAAATGAACAAGAGATCAGCTGAATCACTGTGCAAATATTTGAAACTGTAGATATTTTGTACAAAAGCATGACTCCTCACCTAATCCACAGGAAGACGAAGATGAGCATGATCACCAGGAAACCAGTAGCAGTTACAGCAGCAACACTAGTTTTCCAAGCAGCTGTGGAATTGTGATCAAATGAATATATAGTGACAATTATTTAGGGGATTTCAAAATATTTGTGCTTGGTTTACAGAGTGGTGGTTGGACAAAAAACAACAATATGTAGCTTATTTGCTGATAAAATCACTGAGTTTTTTTTTTTTTTTATGTTAATTTGGATAAGACAACTCATTTTAAGATAATATGTCCCTCGAAATAATCCAAGCACCATTCTAAAACCACACATTATTTTGTTGAAGATCTTATGTAATGTGAAGGGCAATTGCTGTTTTGGCTGATTTCCTGCATTTATCTGTTACATCACCATAATCAGTTTCCAGGGATCTTATCATGTCTTGAGATTTTAGCTAGCTTCCTTTGTCTGAGTTGTCTTCCAAAGAAGAAATTACAGTTTCACACAATCAGAGAATGCATTTCCCTCTCAAGTACTTTTCATCTTAGAAGTGAGTCGGATTGTCAGCTGCTTCTGTTTTCACTCCCATTTATGTCACATCCTCAAGAAGAAACTGGAAATTGCTCCTGAATCTTGATTCAGCGACTCATTCCACATAAAATTTGCCATGACAGCATCCTGCTTCAGAAATCCCACAACATTTAATGAAATCCAAGCACCGGAGAAGACTGGGTCACCTGTCTTCTCAAGTCTACTATCACAACATCCAAGACCTACACACTGCCCACTCTAATAAGAAGGTTTTGGTGGTCCACTAAACCTTCCCTTCCACTGCTACTCATAACATACTGTTGTCATTATGTAACTGGGACGCTCTGCATGTCCCAACCACTCTGCGTTGTGTTCTGGCAGTTCATCCGACACTGGACACTGGCATCATTTGTTGAGGTTTAATTCTGATTGAATGGGTTGACAGACAAAGCAGAAACTGTGATGGGCTTTCAACACGCCTCTCTCAGTCGGCTTCAGTACAAACTCTCTAAACAAATAAACAATAAAATACAGTGAAATAAGAAAAAAAACAAATGCCACCAATCTATGTCTCCAATTCCATGACATTCACACACATTGGCAACATCCCAACCTACAAACCATGAAACGATTCCAACAAATCAACAAAACAAATCTATCTATGTGAAATAAAACATATATTTACATTATCAATCTCTATGAGAAATAAAATAAAACGTCTTATTGTGTTTGTAAACAATTGCCATATTTATCAGAAATCCGTTACACATTTACCATCCGAAATGAAACATTCGGCGCCTACGGTTGCCATGGAAACTATCCTTAAACACAATCGCTAAAACAATCAATCAAAAGTGAAAAAATACATTTACTGATCATGATACTGGGAGTACAGTATAAACATACCTGATTGAATGGGTTGACAGACAAAGCAGAAACTGTGATGGGCTTTCAACACGCCTAACATGAGAAAACGGACAAGTGTAAGTCTGTATCCCATCAGATGAAACGGCGTATAGCCGCCACATAACGGTTACAAAGAAACAGTTTTAAGCTAGGTCTTTAAATTCTCCAAAACTTGTTTTGACTGGTAAAATGCACAGCAAACTACACAACCCATCTACAATAACAATATTATGTAGTAATAACCTGCTGTGAGGACTTAAACCAACATTAAAACCCAAAATTCAAACGTTATGATTGCGCTGCCCTGAATACATACCTCTCTCAGTCGGCTTCAGTACAAACTGACGAGAGACGGGGAATGAAGCAGTTTATCCGCTAACGGTCAGTAGAGGGCGCTAACTCACAATTTACTACAGTACTCCCAATATCAAAGTCAGAACAATTGAGGGATTTTGGTGAAATTAATATGTATTACAATAACAACAACAACAACAACAAAAAACATTACATAAGAAACAAAAATTACAAAGATTAGTAGTTTTTTTTTTTATATATATATATATATCTCTGTTACATTCACCCCCCCTTAATTTCACCAAAATCATCCAATACTTAAGTGTCACATCAACAGCTAAGATGCACGAAGACACTGTTCACATTCATCCCTCTGGACCAGTCAACACAGAGATCTCATCTCACAGTTCAGTTTAAAAAAAACTATCCGTAAAAACAGATCAAAAGAAGTAGGAAGGTTGATCAGGCCTCCAACCCTTTAGGAACATAGAGGTGCAGCCTACACCTCATTACACCTGGTCCCCCTTTTATATATATATACACATATATACAACTGACAGTGTCACGACCAAATATACATCCAAAATACATAAAGAAAGTGATCCAAAAAAAAACTTTTACGCCACAGACAAAGCCTTCTGAGGCGATACCAGACCCCATGTAATGGGTCTCTGGACCATGTTCTCTATGAGTCTGTTGACTGACTTAACTACTCTCCCTGCTCTAGTAACCACCCTGTCTCGAACTGTAACTTGGTCAGTGGTGTGTCTGGGTAAGTTCAGCTGTGAGCCAACATGTTGGTGATCAAGGGAATGAGGCATGTCAAGGGCAATGACAGGAACAGTCTGTGTCTCTTCAGAGTCAACAGGAGTGGTGGTCTGAGTGGGAACAGTATCAGTCCTTGTCTCTTCCAAGTCAGCAGGAGAACGGGTCTGAGCGGGGCCTGGGACTGTCTGTGAGTCAGATAAATTAGGGGCATCATTCACACTGTCCATCCCGTCACCTCTGTCACAGTGGGTGCCAGTGCCATTGGTGAGTTGCGACACAAGCTCCTCTGCTACAGTGTCCCCAACAGTACAGCCTGTGTCGGACAAGACCCACAAAGATGTCCGTGCTGGAGAGGGCTCTTCTCCCAGACTACTAAGGCCATCTGTCTCACCACAGACATTCAATCCACCAGCATCAGATGAGCTGACCAAAGACTGATCTTCCAGCGCATCCCGGACAGGGAGGAAACTCACATCCAGCAGTAGGTTCCTGTGCACAACTTTGCACTGGCCTGAGACATCACTGATCTTGTAGATATGAGTTTTGGGGTTTCTCTCAACAACAGTATACATCACAGGTTCCCACTTGTCAGCCAGTTTTTTCTTGCCCCGTTCTCCCTTGTTGGCGAGCAGCACCCGAGCACCAACCTGCAGAGAGACACCCTTGACTTTCTTATTGTACTGACGGGCCTGATGTTCCTGCTCCTTGGTGGTGTGCTGCTGGGCGATTCTGACAGCTTCAGACAAATATGACAGAAGAGTTCTGGAGTAACTGCTGAAGTCTGCCACAATGGGATCATGCAGGACAGACTTGAACACAATGTCGACTGGAAGCCTCGGGACGCGGCCAAACATCAGACGGAAAGGTGCAAAGCCAGTAGTCTCATGAACAGTCGCATTGTATGCAAAAGTCAAAGTCTGAATCTGTTGTGGCCATTCTTGCTTGGCTCTAAGGGGAAGGGCCCGTAACATATTGCCGAGGGTGCGGTTAAACCGCTCTGTGCCACCATTGCCCATGGGGTGATAGGCAGTGGTATGAGACTTGGTGACACCAGACAGCTTCAGCAGCTCAGACACCAATTCACCTTCAAAGCTCGGACCCTGGTCTGAATGAATACGCTCAGGGAACCCGTAGACACAGAAAACACAGTCCCACAGCTTCCTGGCAACCTGCTTGGCAGTCTGGTTCCTGCATGGGAAGGCGTAGGCCATTTTTGTGAAGTGGTCGGTCGCCACAAGTACATCGACAGAGTTTTTGTTCTTATCTTCTGCCGACCAGAAGTCGATGCAGACAAGCTCCATGGCAGCTGAGGTCTTTATGTTTTCCAATGGGGCTCGCGCTGCTGGCTCTGGGCTCTTGGCAAGTACACACCTCTCACAGCAACGAACATATTCTTTCACATCTCTCTCCATGTTGGGCCAGAAAAAACGGTGCCTCGCTAGATGAAGAGTTCTGGCCTGACCTTGGTGTCCCGCCAAATCATGAACTCCTTCCAATGCAATGTTCCTTAAGCTCACAGGCAACACCAACTGAAGCCTTTTTATCTTGCTCACAGGGTCTCTTGTCTCCCGGTACAGGATTCCATTCTGGATCTTGAGCCTTTCCCAGTGCTTCAGCATGGCCAATGACCTGGCATCCATACCATGTCTCTCCCGCCTGGAAGGACGACGCCTGCGGACTACAAATGGCAGAACTTTGGAGATGGCGGGATCCTGAAGTTGGTGATCTTCCAGTTCACGCAAGGTAAGTGAAGGTAGGGTATCCTGACCAGCAGGTTGCAGCTGTTGGACATGGTGGCCAAGGTGAGCTGCCCTTTTCTCAGCATCTGTCTCCCAGTCACTATGATATAGCAGGGCAGGTTTGACCTCCGACGAGCTGTATGAACCAGATGTGTCTTGGGCAGACTCATGTCGCTGGACCACCTGAAGATGTTGAGTGCCAAGCCTGAAAGCATCCTGTACCCTATCAGCTTCTGTACCTTCCGCTTCCAGCTCTAAGCTGCTGTAGGGCTCCTGAATGAGACGTCTGCTAACAGAAGCAGTGAAGGGGTCACGACTGAGCGCGTCTGCCACAATGTTCTTCGGACCTGGAATGTATTTCAAGTCGAAGGAATAGGACGACAACTTGGCCACCCATCTTTGTTCATAAGCATCAAGCTTGGGCTTGGTCAGTATATGGGTGAGTGGGTTGTTGTCTGTCCACACCGTGAAGTCATGCCCCTTCAACCAGTGACTAAACTTCTCGGTGACACTCCACTTCAGGGCCATGAACTCAAGGCGATGGGCAGGATATCTCTGTTGTGACTTACTGAGGGCTTTGCTAGCAAAGGCGATGGGGCGAGCCTTATCCTCCCCAGCAGGCAGTTGCGACAACACTGCTCCTAGTCCATCCAGAGACGCATCCACAGATAGGATGAAGGGCTTTGAAAAGTCGGGGTGGGCCAATACGGCACAGTTGAGGAGTGCTACCTTGAGCCTGAGAAAGGCTTCCTCACATGCAGGACTCCAATCTGCTGCAGACAACTTCCGGAACATGCCAGCACCCCTCCCGCCCTGACCAGTCCGCCCCTTCCGTTTCTGACCGGCTGTGAGAGCGAATAGAGGCTTGGCGATGGCCGAGCATGCAGGGATGAAGCTCTGATAGAAAAAGACCATGCCCAAGAAGGATTTAAGCTTCTTCACAGATGGAGTGCAACCATCCTCCTCCATTAGAGCTTCTCTCGGCATGTTGGAGATGACATCCACTTTAGCAGGGTCCACTGCAACACCACTCTGGTCGATGACATGGCCAAGAAACCTGACTGACCTCTGCAATAGATGACATTTCTTGGGGCTCAGCTTGAGATTGTTGTCTCTTAGCTTTTGGAAGACCACCCGGAGCCTGCAAAGAGCTTCCTCCTCAGTGGGAGCGAAGACAAGAAGGTCATCCAAATAGCAGAGCAGACTGGTGAAGTTGAGGCTGCCAAAAATGTTCAACATCATGCGCATAAATGAAGCTGGGCTGTTGCAAAGCCCCTGCGGCATCCTGTTGTATTCGTAGAGGCCAGTAGGTGTTGTGAAGGCAGTATACTTTTTGTCTTCTTCGCACATGGGGATATTGTAAAATCCGGAGGTCAGGTCCATTGTGCTGAAGAAAGCATTGCCTCCGAGGGCTGCGAGACAATCTGCTTGGTGAGGTAGCGGATGGGCATCCTTCAGAGTACGTGCATTCAGCCACCTGAAGTCTGTACAGATCCTCAGCCCACCATCCTTCTTCCAGACCATTACAAGGGGAGACGCATACTCACTGACAGACTTGCGAATGATCCCCTTCTCCTCCATGTCTGTGAGTACCTGCCGAAGTTGTTGGTAATGAGCAGGGGGTACTCTCCGGTACGGCATGCGGAAAGGACGGTCATCTGTCAGCCGAATGCGGTGTACGAACCCTTTAGCTTCGCCACAGTCAAGCGAATGTCTTGAAAAAATGTCCCCATACTCTTCAATAAGCTCAACAAGCTTACTCTTAGAAGGGAAGCTGGCATGGCAAGAGTCAATGTCAAGGTCACTTAAACCCAGGTTGGAGAGTCTGTCTTTGAGGCCAGTGTCAGTAGCAGCTAATCTCTCAACTTTATCTGGCGCCCTGTTCTCCATTTTACAGGAGCCCTGCTGTATGTCGAGGTCTTCCACTGCAAGACAGGGTGACACATCAGCAACCTTGGTGTTGCGTTTCAGGGTGATTGGCTTTGATGAGAGATTGGTCACCTTCATGGGCACCCACCGGTCTCCCCACATCGGCGTAATAACACGTCCGACAAGGACGTCTCTCGGTCTGGACTTGGAGGTGCAAGGCTCCACGATAATTGTGCTGCTTGGAGACACTGGCACATTGCTGGGTAGCTTTCCCTACAAGAGGTGCTCACGCTGGGGAAGTAGCGTAACAGCCCGGAGCAGCTTCACTGTGCCGATCTTATCAGGGACCTTGTCACCCCTCCATCTGGTGGTGCATGACATCATATCCAAGAAATGTTCATAGTCAAGAAGTGAATGCTTGCCTCCTACAGATACAAGCTTCCAGTAGTCATCACTGCCTTTCATGATATGCATCAGGTGCTTGAGGACATTGGAGCCAATGATGAGCTCATCGCGCTGGCCAGGCACCACTATGACAGGGACAATGCATTTCACTCCATAGACTGTCAGTGTCAGGTCATGAATGCCTTTGGGGTGGGTCTGTTTTCCTCCACAGCCAACCAGCACAATACGCTCAGCCGATTGGGGTTCCCCCACAAGAACTCCAGCTTCTCTAAGTGAACGTTCAGCTTCCTCATTCAGAGTGCAAGCCATGGATCCTGAATCAATCATGCCCTTCAGTTCAACAGTGTCATTCACTCCAACCTGAGTGTAGAACAACTCACTGAAAGCTGGCACCTCTGCTGATCCTTGAACAACAACTCGGTATCCTTCTGGCATGGCTGAACAGGTGTTAACATAGAGAAACTCAAGGTCTGGCTCATCTCTGCTGAGGGTTTCATGACCATCCCCCACACTGCCCCTCTCCAAGTGTGGGTGTTCTAGTTTTCCGAGGGCAGGTTTTGGTTGGCGACAGCCTGGCCCACTTGTCTCTGCTCACGTCTGTTGCAGTCTCTCTTCCAATGACCAGGAGTGAAGCATGAGAGGCACAGATTCTCTCTCCTGCAATGCATGAGTGTGGAATGACTGGTATCACCACAGACCTGACAGCTTCTCCTGTGAAAAGGCCCTGGGGCAAACTGTCGTGATGGGGTCGGTGCAGGGGATGCAATCTGTACATTCTGATGGGCCATCATGCGATCTAAGAGGCCGATGAGAGCACGCATGCCATTCATGTCAACTGCTGGAGTGGGAGTCGGGGCAGATTGGCAATGAACTGGCATGAGATTGGGTTGAGCAGCTGAGAGAGATGCTGGCGACTGTGTGAACTGGGAGTTGAGCACTGGCACTGTGCAGGGGAATACTGGTTGCTGGGAAAGTTCTGGGGTGAGGACAGCTGCTGAAGCTGGAATAAACTGAGCTGCTGTAGGTGAAAGATGGGAGGCAAGGGCTGAGACTGGTGCTGTGCTGAATGTAGCTGCAGTTGGGGCCAGTGAAGTAAGCCCTGAGGTAGAAGAGTACTGTGAGGTGAGACTGGCTTGCACTGGTTGTGATGTTTCTAGTTCCTGTGACATGGCTGAATGAGTATGGCTGACTGCGCGTCTCTGTGGGGCATGAGAACCTGCCAGAGTTTGTGTCCGGAGTTCACGCTGAAAGCTGTCAATACGGTCTTGCACTTCAGCGGTTGTCCAGTCTTCAGCTGCCTTAAAGCTGAGTCTGTTGGAGAGGATGGGGTCTGGACAATACTTTATGAACATCATTGACACTTCACGTCCTGGATCCTCAACACTCCGTCCCTGCCGTCGTAAGCACTCATCCGCAATGTCAATAGCATTATGTAATCTGATCCAATATTCCATCACTCCCTCATGCTGCAGTGGTTTGGTGTTATAGAAGTCAGCCATTGGCATGGAGGAGTAAGTCAACTCACCAAAGTGCTGTTTCAGGAGGTCAAAGATCAGTTCAGGAGTCTGGTTAAGTGAGGGGTTGTGGCGTAATGTGACCTTCACTACATCCTTAGCCTTACCCATTAGCCTAGCTAATATCTCTTGTGACTGCTGGTGTGTAGGAATGTTTCTTTTCACAAAATACATTTCAACCATTTCCACCCACTCACGAACAGAGCATTTATCACTATTGTCACCCCTGAAAACTGGTGGTTCTCTAACATCAGATTGCATGACAAGTTTCACACCAGATAAGTTCAACTCAGTGGGTCTCTGCTCTGACTTATAGACCCCTGATGACACAGATTCACTGTCTCTTTTGTCACCCTGTAGCTGAGCAGCAATAGACTGACCTATCTGAGTGGCCAATTCTGAAATGAGAGTACTCAACTCAACATGAGATGTTTTTTGAGGGCTTTGTAACTCACAGGGGGGAATCTGATTGCGAGTGGAGCAAAATCCGGGCGTCCTCAACCCACCCACCTTAGGTGTCTGAACCCTATCTTTGAGAAACCACCCTCTCCCAAAGCTCACATTGGAATAAACCTCCCTTTCAGGAAACCCAGACTCTACTGGATTAGATTCTGATTCCATAATGACAAAAATATAAATAGAAATAAAAATACAAATACACAGGAAAAGAAAATCACTAATAGCCCAACACACAATCACACACTGTACAACAATAAACCACAGCAGAAAAAAAATCAACCTGACCCTTCAAAACTAACTGGGCCTACCAAAATGTTCCTTATGTTATTTTCTTAAATTAGTGTGTTTCACCTATTTTATAGCAAAATATATACAAAATTTCCATATGGCTAAAAGTGAACAACTTGAAACACAGGTGATTATGATGAGCACCCCACGGTGATCGAGATGGCGTCGATGCTTGATGGATCACAAGGGTCACGGCACCAATGTAACTGGGACGCTCTGCATGTCCCAACCACTCTGCGTTGTGTTCTGGCAGTTCATCCGACACTGGACACTGGCATCATTTGTTGAGGTTTAATTCTGATTGAATGGGTTGACAGACAAAGCAGAAACTGTGATGGGCTTTCAACACGCCTCTCTCAGTCGGCTTCAGTACAAACTCTCTAAACAAATAAACAATAAAATACAGTGAAATAAGAAAAAAAACAAATGCCACCAATCTATGTCTCCAATTCCATGACATTCACACACATTGGCAACATCCCAACCTACAAACCATGAAACGATTCCAACAAATCAACAAAACAAATCTATCTATGTGAAATAAAACATATATTTACATTATCAATCTCTATGAGAAATAAAATAAAACGTCTTATTGTGTTTGTAAACAATTGCCATATTCATCAGAAATCCGTTACACATTTACCATCCGAAATGAAACATTCGGCGCCTACGGTTGCCATGGAAACTATCCTTAAACACAATCGCTAAAACAATCAATCAAAGTGAAAAAATACATTTACTGATCATGATACTGGGAGTACAGTATAAACATACCTGATTGAATGGGTTGACAGACAAAGCAGAAACTGTGATGGGCTTTCAACACGCCTAACATGAGAAAACGGACAAGTGTAAGTCTGTATCCCATCAGATGAAACGGCGTATAGCCGCCACATAACGGTTACAAAGAAACAGTTTTAAGCTAGGTCTTTAAATTCTCCAAAACTTGTTTTGACTGGTAAAATGCACAGCAAACTACACAACCCATCTACAATAACAATATTATGTAGTAATAACCTGCTGTGAGGACTTAAACCAACATTAAAACCCAAAATTCAAACGTTATGATTGCGCTGCCCTGAATACATACCTCTCTCAGTCGGCTTCAGTACAAACTGACGAGAGACGGGGAATGAAGCAGTTTATCCGCTAACGGTCAGTAGAGGGCGCTAACTCACAATTTACTACAGTACTCCCAATATCAAAGTCAGAACAATTGAGGGATTTTGGTGAAATTAATATGTATTACAATAACAACAACAACAACAAAAAAAACATTACATAAGAAACAAAAATTACAAAGATTAGTAGTTTTTTTTTTATATATATATATATATATCTCTGTTACATTACAAGGTTTGCTTCACAACTAGTTAGTTAGTATCATCCAAATTAATCTTTATTGCCTAACTGCCTTAAAAGATCTGTTCACTCTTTTTCCTCTGTGCCATCATCCCTCCTTCAGTTCTTCTTCCTCCAATCTCTATTTATAGTTAAGGTTCTCCAAATGGGCTCCAATAAGCTGAGAGCTTCAGCAGAAACTAAACCAACTTCTTCCTCACACCTCTGAGGTAACACCAGTAACCCAACTACACTCTGATGATAGTACAGATGACTCATGGCTTTGACCACAATCTCATTCTCTCTCCTTTCCACTGTAAAAGTTTATATATAATGTGACAACCCCAAGTGGGTGGGGTTGTGTGTGGTGTCCTGCTCGCCCTCTCCCCTCTCTTTCCACAGGGCGTAATTGATGATGGGCCTCCAGTGTGTGTCTCCGAGGGGGTGGGGCTGCGTCTATAAAAACACCTGCGGAGTCCGCCCACTCTCCCACTCCTTTCCATTCCCGGCCTGGCCCTGCAGCTCACCTGTTGTCCTTTTTAGACTGCATCCAACACACACATACACACACACAGCCATGCACCCGCATGCACTACTGACCTTCTACATTACAGATATAGGTTGTCTTGTTGCCGTTTATTGTTATGCCCCTTTTCCACTAGTACCTACTCAGCTCGACTCGGCTCGACTCTACTCGGTTTAAGAGCTTTTCCATTAGGTGGTAGTACCTGCTAGCAGGTCCCATTTAGCACCTACTCAGCCGGGGTTCCAAGCGAGCTGAGTCGAGCTGAGTCGAGCTGAAAATGTGACTTTAACGCCGTGCAGGCAACTGATTGGACAGGGAGTGATGAGTGCGACTCCTGCACGAAAACAAAACCCGACATTTAAAAAAAAAAAAAAGACGGCAACAGCGACCGTGCTCATTGATCATCAGTGAAGTTGTCAAAGTCGGAAAATGGCAAGCACACCGCTACCGCGGTCAAATACAGACGTGGAGACTTTTCTGAGCTTGGTGGCGGCCCAAAGAATCCAGAGGGAGCTGGACGGTGCGCCGCCTCGCTATGACGACTCCACCCACGGCGAGGTGCTACACAATTGTAATGGAAAACCACCTAAACCGTGTCGAGGCGAGTAGAGTCGAGCCGAGTCGAGCCGAGTAGATACTAATGGAAAAGGGGCATTACTGTCCGCATCTGGTGAATAAATGTTATTGGTTGGTAATATTCCCTCTTGCGTTTGTTTGTCAGAGAGCTGAGCCAGCTCTGACTATATATATATATATATATATATATATATATGCCTGGTTCCCACTGTGAAGCATGGAGGAGGAGGTGTGATGGTGTGGGGGTGTTTTGTTGGTGACACTGTTGGGGATTTATTCAAAATTGAAGGCACACTGAACCAGCATGGCTACCACAGCGTCCTGCAGCGACATGCCATCCCATCCGGTTTGCGTTTAGTTGGACCATCATTTATTTTTCAACAGGACAATGACCCCAAACACACCTCCAGGCTGTGTAAGGGCTATTTGACCAAGAAGGAGAGTGATGGAGTGCTGCGGCAGATGACCTGGCCTCCACAGTCACTGGACCCAAACCCAATCGAGATGGTTTGGGGTGAGCTGGACCGCAGAGTGAAGGCAAAGGGGCCAACAAGTACTAAACACCTCTGGGAACTCCTTCAAGACTGTTGGAAAACCATTTCAGGTGACTACCTCTTGAAGCTCATCGAGAGAATGCCAAGATTGTGCAAAGCAGTAATCAGAGCAAAGGGTGGCTATTTTGAAGAAACTAGAATATAAAACATGTTTTCAGTTATTTCACCTTTTTTTGTTAAGTACATAACTCCACATGTGTTCATTCATAGTTTTGATTCCTTCAGTGAGAATCTACAATGTAAATAGTCATGAAAATAAAGAAAACGCATTGAATGAGAAGGTGTGTCCAAACTTTTGGCCTGTACTGTATATATATATATATATATATATATATATATATATATATATATATATATATATATATATAACCGTTGAACAAGTTACTATCTTTCCAATGTTCCCTTACTATTCCCTATCTCTGCACCATACATGAAGCAGTCCTGCCCAACAACGCTATTTTTTGGATTACACAATAAATATGATACCATCTCACTGAAAAACCCTAACCCTAACCCTAACCCTTCATTCAGAGTCCCCAGAGCCCTGCATAAGGGAAATATAAGCTGCTTGGCATCCATATGACAAGCAACTTAGTAAAAGTTGTGATATATTGCTTGAACCCTACAAAAATTATATTCAGTGTCTGTAACGTTGACATCACCTGACAGTAACATTTAAGTTTTCATTACATAACAATGACATTACATAACATGACAATGTGTTATGTTGAGACACAGATGACCTGTGGTGCAGGACAGAGGATGTGTGTGTGAAGGTGAATGAGCATGACTTACCTGCTGCAACATTCAACTGTAAGGTGGAATTATGACGTCCTCTTCTGTTTTGGACTTCACAGTAATATTCTCCACTGTGTTCAGATGTGATGTCAGTGATGGTGAAGGTCTGTCCCAATGCTTTTGGTGGGGCTTCATTCTTCTTGTACCAGGAATAATTAGCTGCTGGGTTAGCATCACTGCTGCAGGTCAGATTCACTGAAGTGCCCTCCACTATTTCACCAGAGGGACTAACCGATACTGAGGGAACCTTCGGAGGATCTGTGGAACATGCCATTAACTATAACGATGCACAATATTCACTTACTTTGCCAATATACGATATGCCATTATTTTTAGATTGCCTATCTCGATATATGCATATATTTTTATTGTGCATTTTTTTCACCTTACACTGTAATAAATTACCAGCATTTCACAATAATTAACAGTATTATTTTACAGTAACTTGTTGTAATTACGTTCCCCTGTAATATAACAATAAATACCTGTAAAAACTACAGTATCCTTGGATTTTACAGCATTTAACTGTTATTTTACAGTAAAATCCTGCAATCAAAACACCTGTTATATCACAACAAGGTCTGTAATATCACAGCAACACAGTAAAAAAAAATGCAAAGATTTCACAGCATTCAACAGTATTACAGTGAAATTTTGTATTCAGATATTCCCTGGTAAGTCACATGACATAACCAAACTCTGCACTGAACCTGAAGAGGCCATTTCCCTCTTCTCCTCTGGGCTGAATGGAGAAGGTGAGCTGCATAACGGCTGTTTGCAGTACACCCATGGTATTTTAAATGATATTAGCACTGTTAGCTAACTAGCTAACATTAGCTAGCTGTAGCATTTGCCCGTGTGGTCTGATATAGGCTAGCTAACGCTAGCTAGCTAACGTTAGCGTTTGCTATTTACCACAGCCAACCTTATTATTTAAATTTGAATACCTAAATACTGTACATTATGCTTTTACTGAACTGTTGAGTGTGCATATGATAAGATTATGAAGGATGATGACTCAACTTGATAAATGCTGCCTGCAATACATAAGTCTATTTAAAACTGAAACTATCTGAGGCTCAACGATGGTCCAATCCACCGCTCAACAAGCGGACAACAATGAACCCTCATATGAGCACCTTTTGAGGAAACTAACTGACTTTGAGTGGGCATCATAGTTGTTTTTTGTTGTTGTTGTTGTTGTTGTTGTTGTTGTTGTTTCTGCTGCAGCAGTTGTCAGGCTCAGTTTTGAGTAGTTCTTTTTGTATTTTTTTTGAAGACAACGTTGCACTACAAGATTTTTGTACGACGCTGTTGCGTGTGGATTATAGAATGTTTGAGACTGAGAGGAGCGCCTGACCCCTTCACGACATCCCTTCATCGCTCTCTCCCTTCCTCTCTTACCTTGCCATGTAGGCCTCATTCCCATCCTCTTACTGTTATTGTGACAGCTGGGTAGTTGAATGGCAAGTTTCAGCAGAGTTTCTCTGCATTTTAAGATGCTTTGGAAAGTCTGACTAGGACTAGGAAGTTGAATTTCTTGAATTCTTGAATTTCTTGGCATTTATGTTGAATAACCCTTTATTTGTAAATAAATATGCCATTGGGCTAACATTGACTTTACCTCAGAGTTGTGTGTTGGTGTGTTAATTGTACAATGATTGTAAATTCACAGTAAATGGAAACTTCATCTGCATTACTTTCACAGTAAATTACTAGCCAATTTTTGCACGATTTCCACAGTATACATAGTAAATTCACAGTAAATTACTGTCAACTTGTGCATTACTTTCACAGTACACACTGTAAAAGTACAGGGCCTTGTTTTAATGATGTACAGCAAAAGGTTGTAATTCCCCAGTAATATACTGTAATATCACAGTAATTGCTTTGTCATTGAAGCTGTGAAGTTACAGTACACAGTTGTGCTTTTACAGCAATGCATTGTAATATCACAGATGTGAAATTACAGTAAATTGCTGTGAGTATATTTCACAGTATATTGCTGTAATCCTTACTGTGAAAGTCATGCAAAACTTATCCAATAATTTACTGTGAATTCACAGCGAAAAATTTCGCAGTGTATTGCAGATATCTGTGAGAAGGAAGTTTTTTGTAATGTTTTTTTTGTACGCTCTACTCTGATCGAAGTTTGTAATCTCTTAATAGGTGTGCTTGTGCATTTTTGGACCTAATTCACTGATTCACTAAATATTCATTTTGAACATAAAACACATTTTATGGAAGTGCTCCTATCTGACAAAAGATTAAATTATATCACTTACAATCAAATCTCTACACAGGAAAGAAGTCTAATCCATTTTGTGGATTTTTGTAGGAAACGCAGGCAATCATTACTTAAGCACCATAACTTCTGAAATGCACTGACTATCATAGACTGATGACACATAAGTGATACTGGGCTTGTAAAGTTGTTGTCAACCAAAGACATTTTCTAAAGTTTTCTACTTACACTGGACATTTAAGAATACAGAACATTTCAGACAGCTGATGCAGTATTTAATAGTGCATCCAAAGGTGGATTTTTCCTTTGAAAAAATGACACTGGTTTTTCAGTTTCTCAGGCAGGGTTAAGTAAAACATACTTTTTCTAGTATTTTCTACTTACATTGGACATCAATGAAGTGAAATGAAGAGTTTATCCGTCCATATTTATTCTCAGACTGACAGTGGTATGTCCCTGTGTCCTCAGACCTGATGGAGTTGAAGTTATAACTTCTCTCTGGTCCTTGAAGCAGAGTTTGGTTCTCCTTGTACCAGGTGTATTTGTGCACTGGAGGGTCAGCATCACAGCTGCAGTTCAGAGACACTGAACTGCCCTCCACTATTTCACCAGAGGAACTGACCGACACTGAAGACATTTTGGGACCATCTGGAAAACAAGCTTAAGGTGAGAATGTGTTTTTTTGCAATGGCACATACTAGATTTGAATTATCAGGTTAGTAGTAAATGGGGTGGTGTGACTACAAGTCTGATGGTTCCAATCTTCACGACAGCTGTGAGTGCTCACTGAACTACAGTAGCAGATTGAATGTGAAACAAGGCAGAGCTGGAAAAACAGACATGCTCAGCAGAACCTTCACCTTGTTAATAAAGGGTAAAAAAAAAAAAATGATGATTACTTTGTTTACTACTACTACTTGTTTTTCCAACAGCACATACTGCATTTAAATGATAAGGTTAGTAGTAAATAGGGTGATGTAACTAAAGTCGGATGGTTCCAATCCTCACAACAGCTGAGAAAATCTGGGTGACAGAAGTGAGCTACTAAACACTCAGCTTTTACCTCAACATCTACTTTCGATGTCCCTTAAAGCAAAGTATTTTATCTCCTGCAGTGGAGCTGCTCACTGAACTACAGTAGCAGACTGAATGTGCAGCAAGGCAGAACAGAAAAACATACACGCTCAGCAAAACTTTCACCTTGTAAATAAAGGGTAAAAAGGTGATGATTATTTAAGTTTGAACTAATTATATATCACTCACATTTGACATCAATAGAGGTGGAGTCAGATGTCTTCTCCCCCAGCTTATTCTTTACTGTGCAGTAAAACTCTCCAGAGTCAGAGGACTGGATGGAAACAAAGTTCAGCTGTGGTCCTGTCCTGAAAGGTTCCTGGTCTGGATTTCCATTCTTCTTGTACCAGGTATAATTAGCTGCTGGGTTAGCATCACTGCTGCAGGTCAGAGTCACTGAACTGCCCTCCACTATTTCACCAGAAGGCCTCACCGACACTGAGGGAACTTTCGGAGCATCTGGAGGACATCATGTTAACATACATTATATTAAAGAAGAAGGATGTGTTTCATCATAGAACAATTAAAATAGCTGTGAGATGGCAGTATCTGAAAGGTTAGAGAAGCAGGCCTCTGAATGAAGCTGATAGTCATGTTGATGAATTGCAAAAACTGAATAACTGACAGTAATAAGAGATAAAGATGTCAGTGGAAAACTCTGACATGCTGCTGTGTTACCATGATAGTGACATGTGGTGGAATACACTCACACACTGAAGGAGAGCGGAAACCCTCATGTCCTTTCAGAGCACAAGAATAGCTGTCATCAGGATAAATTTTGACTGTGTAATAAGAAGAAGTTCCTTCCATAGTTTTCACTTCATTCTTGTACCAGACGTAGAAAGGATGAGCAGCTTGACTGCAAATGCTGCGACACTTCAGCTCTGCCTCTGTATAACTCTGGTGGATTGAAGATCTGATTACCTCCACCTGGAGATCTGGATATATGAACATATAACAGAAATGTCACAGGTCACAAAATACTCAAATACACAAATGTACAGCATCAAATAAATAAATAGATAAATAACAATTCCCAGATGTTGAATATTGTGAGGTTTTAAGTAAATTAATTGATGGATGATATAAATTCAGTCTGAATAGGTGAGTGTAAAAAATTTTCATAATCTCTATAAATTTGAAATGATTCCATAATAAATTTTAAGTACTATTCACCACATGTGCTTGCCATGAGGTGGATTAAATTTGTCTGTAATGTATCAGTTTGTGTTCAGCAGTACCTGTGACAGTCAGTGTTGTACCAGGTAAACTGCTCCCCCGTTCAAAGTTCCATGTTGTGAATTTGAAGCGATACTCGGCTGAATCACTCTCTCTCAGCTCAGTGATTCTCAGAGTGGAGCGTCCTCTCTCTTCAAACTGCTGGACACGACCTGCAAACTCGGAGTCCCCACTGAGGTCCTCAGGTTGTGAGGAATCCCGCCGTCGATCACTACGTTTGAGACTGAACCAGAATTTTGATCCAACATCATTTTCATAACTGTTGTATGAACAAGAAATGTTCACTGATGAGCCCTTCACAGCACAGATGCTTCTGTCAGTGTAAGTCACTCTGTTGCAGGTTTGACCGTGGACACCTGAAAGATGAGACAGGTTTTAAACAGCAGCAGTTAGAAGTGCATCATTTCCTGCAGTAATCCAGAGCAGCTTGTATGGAAAACTGACAGCAGTAGTGATGTTGTGTAGCTGGATGGTTGGAGAATAGCTCACTAACACACACAGGGTGAAGGGGGTTTGATTCTTACTGAGGCCATTCATATTAAATACATGCAGTCCTGGTAGAGCACATTAACTAAAAGCTTCCACCAGATGGCATTATGTTATTGAGACACTGTGGAGAAAACTCACACACTGAAGGAGAGTGGAACTCCTCATGTCCTTTCAAAGCACAAGAATAGCTGTTCCCATAATTTAAGTAAGCTTCACAGGAAGAAGTTCCTTCCTCAATTTTCTCTCCATTCTTGTACCAGATGTAGGAAGGACGATCAGCTGATCTGCAAATGCTGCGACACTTCAGCTCCACCTGGCTGCCTGTTAATTTGGTCACCTCCACCTGGAGATCTGCATATGTGAACATGAAACAGAAATGTCACTGTATACTACACACTCAGTCGTACAAACACACTGTGCAGAGTCAGAGTAGCAGTTATAAATAAGTGGCAAATAAGAAAATAAACTGATGAGTCACACAATCAACGTAAATAAGGGAGGAAACAAAGTCACAGTGATCATATATCGCCATCAATTTGACCTTACATCATTATCAAAGTATTCAACAGTATTCATATGTTGAAGAGTTTGTTTAAAGTTAGCATGTTGTATCAGTTTGTGTTCAGCAGCACCTGTGACAGTCAGAGTTGTACCAGGTAAACTGCTCCTCCATTCAAAGTTGTGTGTTTTGAATTTGAAGCGATACTCGGCTGAATCGCTTTCTCTCAGCTCAGTGATTCTCAGAGTGGAGCGTCCTCTCTCTTCTAACAGCTGGACACGACCTGCAAACTCTGAGTCCCCACTGAGGTCCTCAGGTTGTGAGGAATAATGCCATTGATCACTACGATTGAGACTGAACCAGAATTTTGATCTGACATTGTCATAACTGTTGTATGAACAAGAAATGTCCACTGATGAGCCCTTCACAGCACAGATGCTTCTGTCAGTGTAAGTCACTCTGTTGCAGGTTTGACCGCGGACACCTGAAAGATGAGACAGGTTTTAAACAGCAGCAGTTAGAAGTGCATCATTTCCTGCAGTCATACAAAGACGGAGATTGTGGCACTTAAATATGTCTGAAAACTTAAATGTAATTTATAGATTTATTTTCTTGGTAACACTTTACAATAAGAGTACAACAATTAAAGTTAGTTAATGCCATTATAAACATTAAGTAACATAATAAACATTAAGTAACAGTTAACTAACCGATAACGAATGTGTCTAAGAATCATTTACTAATGCTGTTCATGCTAAGGTATTAATTTATATATTATTTAAGGGTTATTGTAGATGTTATTAACATTAGTAAATGTCATAATAATCATTAACTAACAGTTAATTAACCATTACGGCATTAACTAACGTTAACTAACATTAATTGTTGTACTCTTATTGCAAAGTGTTACCTTTTTCTTCATTCTTCTTAGCTACAGAAATTTGCTGTTGAAATTATGAAAATCAGTAGGACTACCCACAGTTATTTGCAAGTCATGAATTAGCCAGAAAAACTCCAAATACAATCCTGAAGTCATTGAAAAAACTTTAATTGTTATATTTCTGGTACAGACAGCACAAGTATCAAAATCCTGCACAAACTGGACTTTTACCCAATAATATTCTGTCTGAATGGCCGACTATTTTCTCAGTTAACTTGGAAATCTTGGGGTCAGTTAATCCCATCTGATTCATCATTATTTGCTGGAACAAAAAGGGATTCCGGGGATTTAGGGAATTCCCTGAGGAAGGCTATCTGCTGAAACATGTTCATTTTAACAATAAGTTGCGTTTGTCTGAGTTTTGCATGTGTCAAAGGAATCCCTTTGTTCCTTGTCCTACTTGTCTTTGCACCTTGAAGTTGTTGTCAGACCATCTACTTGTCATGACTATTTGCTCCCAGACAGTTGTAGTGATTAATATTTCACTGAAGAATTAGAGAAAAGCTGCCAACATGCATAAAATCTAATGGAGTGTTGGGCTGCTTTACAGGCTATCCTCCCCATTTTTTTGTGTGTCAGCAGCCATCATTGAAATACATTTTGTCCTGGTGCAGGACATAAGGTAAATGTTCCACCAGTAAGTGTTATGTTAGTGATAATCTGTGGAGTGAACTCACACAATGGAGGAGAGTGGAAATCCTCATATTCCTTTACAGCACAGGAATAGCTGTCAGCAGAATAAAAGTGGCCTGAATAAGAAATTCCTTCGCTAATTTTTACTCCATTCTTGTACCAGATGAAGGAGGGATGACCAGGTAGACGGCAAACTATGTGGCATTTCAGCTCTGCCCGGGTAGAATACTGGTATTGTTCTGATCTGGTCACCTGCACCCGGAAAGCTGGATCTGTGAAGACAATCATGTGGAGTCAAAATAAAAGTAATAAATTCCTTTGTGAATCTGTGAATTTCCCAGTCTGGTATCAATAAAGTATACCTATCTATCTATCTATCTATCTTAAATATTGTAGACTGTTATCAGCTGAATCAAAAGGTCATTAAAAATCTGAATGGGGTAGTAAACAATTTTATGATGATGATGATGATGATGATGATGATGACGACTGTATAATAATGATCCATTGTAGTTTGTTTAAACTTACGACACTGTGCTAAGTTTCAGTTTGTGTTCAGCAGTACCTGTGACAGTCAGAGTTGTTCCAGGTAAACTGCTTCCCCATTCAAAGTTCCATGTTGTGAATTTGAAGCGATACTCGGCTGAATCGCTCTCTCTCAGCTCAGTGATTCTCAGAGTGGAGCGTCCTCTCTCTTCAAACAGCTGGACACGACCTGCAAACTCTGAGTCCCCACTGAGGTCCTCAGGTTGTGAGGAATCCCGCCATCGATCACTACGTTTGAGACTGAACCAGAATTTTGATCCAACATCATTTTCATAACTGTTGTATGAACAAGAAATGTCCACTGATGAGCCCTTCACAGCACAGATGCTTCTGTCAGTGTAAGTCACTCTGTTGCAGGTTTGACCGCGGACACCTGAAAGATGAGACAGGTTTTAAACAGCAGCAGTTAGAAGTGCATCATTTCCTGCAGTAATCCAGAGCAGCTTGTATGGAAAACTGACAGCAGTAGTGATGTTGTGTAGCTGGATGGTTGGAGAATAGCTCACTAACACACACAGGGTCAAGGGGGTTTGATTCTTACTGAGGCCATTCATATTAAATACATGCAGTCCTGGTAGAGCACATTAACTAAAAGCTTCCACCAGATGGCATTATGTTATTGAGACACTGTGGAGAAAACTCACACACTGAAGGAGAGTGGAACTCCTCATGTCCTTTCAAAGCACAAGAATAGCTGTTCCCATAATTTAAGTAAGCTTCACAGGAAGAAGTTCCTTCCTCAATTTTCTCTCCATTCTTGTACCAGATGTAGGAAGGACGATCAGCTGATCTGCAAATGCTGCGACACTTCAGCTCCACCTGGCTGCCTGTTAATTTGGTCACCTCCACCTGGAGATCTGCATATGTGAACATGAAACAGAAATGTCACTGTATACTACACACTCAGTCGTACAAACACACTGTGCAGAGTCAGAGTAGCAGTTATAAATAAGTGGCAAATAAGAAAATAAACTGATGAGTCACACAATCAACGTAAATAAGGGAGGAAACAAAGTCACAGTGATCATATATCGCCATCAATTTGACCTTACATCATTATCAAAGTATTCAACAGTATTCATATGTTGAAGAGTTTGTTTAAAGTTAGCATGTTGTATGTATCAGTTTGTGTTCAGCAGCACCTGTGACAGTCAGAGTTGTACCAGGTAAACTGCTCCTCCATTCAAAGTTGTGTGTTTTGAATTTGAAGCGATAGTCGGCTGAATCGCTCTCTCTCAGCTCAGTGATTCTCAGAGTGGAGCGTCCTCTCTCTTCAATCAGCTGGACACGACCTGCAAACTCTGAGTCCCCACTGAGGTCCTCAGGTTGTGAGGAATAACGCCATCGATCACTACGTTTGAGACTGAACCAGAATTTTGATCCAACATCATTTTCATAACTGTTGTATGAACAAGAAATGTCCACTGATGAGCCCTTCACAGCACAGATGCTTCTGTCAGTGTAAGTCACTCTGTTGCAGGTTTGACCGTGGACACCTGAAAGATGAGACAGGTTTTAAACAGCAGCAGTCAGAAGTGCATCATTTCCTGCAGTAATCCAGAGCAGCTTGTATGGAAAACTGACAGCAGTAGTGATGTTGAGTAGCTGGATGGTTGGAGAATAGCTCACTAACACACACAGGGTGAAGTTGGTTTGATTCTTACTGAGGCCATCCATATTAAACACATGCAATCCTGGTCCAGAACACAACCCTTAAACAGGCAGGAGTAATAATATGTATATAATTTTAACATGTCTTTCTGTTTGACACTAGATTTTAAATAATACACATTGGTCAATTTTCTGCCTCTAATCTTGCAATGTATCTCAGAGGATACATACATTTTAAAAGTTGCTAAATCACACCATGAACACCATCATACCATTTTTTCCTCATCACAATATCAGGACAATAGTTATATTTAGCTTTATGAATTTATATTGTTGTTTCATAGAAAATCACTATGTTTCATATATAATTACTTATCATATGGTCAGCATGTGGTAAGTGGCAGTGGTGATGATTTGTGTTCAGGCTGATGAAGCAATGACAGAAAACCTGAATCGAGGAATGTGACCTAGATACTAGAGCCAGACAAGACTTTTGATAAATGACAGTTTGATTGGATGAAAACCTTCAAAACCTTCACCTACAGGATGTTAAAGAGTTTGTATGTCCTGGTGCACGTTGCCTGTTTTAGGGCTAACTAAAAGCTTCCACCAGATGGAGCTATGTTATTGAGACACTGTGGAGAAAACTCACACACTGAAGGAGAGTGGAAATCCTCATGTCCTTTTACAGCACAGGAATAGCTGTCCTTATAATTAAAGTAATCTCCATAGGAAGGAGAAGTTCCTTCCTTAAATTTCTGTCCATTCTTGTACCAGATGTAGGAAGGAGGACCAGCTAGAGGACAGCTGCTGAGACACTTCAGTGTTGCCCAGGAAGAAGACCTGTATGTGGTCACCTTCATCTGGAGACCTGGGTTTATGAACATGGAGCAGAAATGTCATTGGTCACTAAACTTTCAATCACACACACACACACACACACACACACACACACACACACACACACACACACACACACACACACACACAAACAAACAAACACAATCACAACAGTATCCTAGATGCTGGCATTATGTGTAACTGAATTAAAAAGTCATCTGATAAAAATGTTACCTGTGACAGTTAAAGAGACTCCAGGTAAAGCCGTCATTTTCCATCCTGGTTGGTTTGTTATGAACCTGAACTTGTACACAGCTGAGTCACTCTCTCTCAGGTCACTGATTCTCAGTCTGCTATAATACTGATCATTCCCCTGATACTCCACACGACCTTCATACTCTGAGTCTGATCTCAGATCCACATATTCATTATGCTCCACCTTAGTAAACCATAGTGCTTGTTGAACTCTGGTAACACCTTCTTTTCTACTGTTTGGGTATGTGTAGCTGCACTGCATTTCCACTGTTGATCCTTTTAAAGCACAGATCTTAGTAGAAGTATAAGTCGCTCCCCAACCATTCTGTCCCTGCACCACTGTAACACAGAGCACATCAGAAACCACAATCAGATTCATAAAAAAATTAGAGGACAGACTTTCAGTTGTAATGGATCTGACTCAGAATGTCAAGTATTAACTGCATTTCCCAAAACCTCTTTGCGTCTCACATCACCTCACCTCCACTGTAAGCAGCAAATCAATCTTTAAACAATTTCATTCAGGAGATGCGCAATAAAGCTTTTTTTTTTTTCACATCTAGTTTGTGAGGTATCATGTCATTTCTGTATTTAAAAAGGGCTGTATTAATAAGATTTATGATTTCTATAAGGTCAGATCTGAGTTAAGCCGAGGTGAACCAGGCCAAGGGCGGCATACAGATGTTTTGTTTTAGTGCAAAGGAACAGCTGCAGATGTTCACATGCTTCATCACTGCAGTATGGAGGTGTGAAACAGTGCATTATGTAAAAATGCTGCATTTTGTAATAACCTTTGAAAATGTAAAACATCTCTCCTTCATTTGGTAATAAGACCCACATTTTATCATAGCCAACTGCATTTTGTAATAAAAACTTTGAATGTAAAACAAATACATTTTGCCACATTTTGTAATTACTTTAGTTTTTAGTTATTCCATGAGCTCATGCACAAGGTGTGCTTTCTTCCTTTTAGATGAATATGTAAAAATTCAGCACATTATGTAATAACATGCCACAGTTACTATCTTCATTTATATCAAGTGCTACACCTTATTATTCACTTCAAAATTTTGCATCCAAGGTTTTTAATAGAAAATGGTGCAAGATATTTTTTATTAGTTTTATTACAAAATGAAGGAAAAAATGATTACAAAATGTGCCATTATTGCACTGATATAAGGTGTATTGAAAGACCACTGGAATTAACTGAAGTCATTTTACTGAGCAGGATAAAATTTGAGAGTGTAAATAAAAAGTGCGGGATGCATATATTCACACCCAGTCTATATTTTGGTGAATTCTCATGAGTCAAAAGCAATAAGTCAGTTGCTAACCACTGAGCAAACTAATTTTCATTTATTATAAGATGGTAGATGTTATGGCCTGGATTTTTGATGTTATATTTTGGTTGTTTGGGGGGTGTTTTGGTTTTCCTCTTGGTGTTTTTTTGCTTGCAGTGTTGGAGCGTGGCAGAGGCGGGGCTGAGCTGTTTTCTCCTGAGGTTCGGAGAGGCACCGGGCATGGCTTCATCTCCCCACTCTGGAGAGTGGGGACACACTCCTGATGGCAATCGCCTTGTTACCCTCTCCACATAAGCCAGCTCAGACTTCACTCCAGTGCCAGATAATTCCGTCTTGTTCGGTAAAGCCAGTTCTCAAGCCTACTGGTGTTTTTTGCTGTTTTCTCCTGTTTTGACAGTCATTCTCTGACCACCATTTCTGTGTCTTTTTTCAGCCACGAGCCTCACTGCCTCCAGCTCCTGCCTCCTGCTGCTTTCCACCTGCTGAAACCATTTGTTTGCACTCTCAGCCTTAGTTTGGACAATAAAACCTGTTTTGAACTTTGATTTTCAGTCTCCTGCTACTTGGGTCCACTGAGTCCTCCAGGCCGTAACAGTAGAGGCACAATGAGTAGAATTTTGGACGAGAAGGACTAGAAGTGTGTGCTGGTGTGTGTGTCTGCAGAGACCCTGCCCTCTGCCTGGATTTCCTTGTTTTGCTGAGCTCGGGACTCTTCTGGTTATGGACCTTTGGACAGTGGGTGTGTAGCTCCCAGCCAATCACAGCACAGTACAGCACCAGATCGATAACACAACATTCAATAGGAAGCTACAAAAATGAATTGGTGGTTGGCTTTCACCTGCTGGTGAGCACTGAGGGAGAGGAGGAGGATGAAGAGCAATGTGTTGTTAGCCTGTTTTCTGTTGGACAGGTAGGAGCCCGAGGGACAAAACATAGGAACGTTTTACATTTTGGCATTTCATTTCATTCCGTTGCCATCCTAGGAAACAAAAACTGACTGGTGGCAGTTAGCTTAGCCAGGGAGGAGGGGCCAACTTTGACTGTTGTGTTTACAAACCGCAACCAACAAATCCTACTCATATTGCCTTTAAGGTTTTCTATGTGTTTTTAAGGTGAAACTGTTCATTTATTATTACTTTTGAGAATAATGTTATTGTTGTTAGATTCATTTATACAAGCAACGTGACGCAACAGACACCTGCCGTCTGCTGATGCTCTGGGCGTCTGTGTAGACAGTCTCACTGATTATAATGGGAGTAATCTGTGTTTTGTTGATGCTCACTTGCTGTGCTTCCAGTTGGGACGATGTGTAAGTGAACAGCATGTGTGTGTTCCAAGTAGGTTAATCTGCATACTCACAGTGCAACATGACACACCTCCTGAGGTAACTTCAAAACCAAAACTACATGGTTGAGGTTAGGAAAAAGTCATGGTTAGGGTTAAAGTACTTCATCATCACGCAGGAACTGAACTCCTGCCTTCCACCTGAAGATTGTTTATTGACCCATCCACCACCACAACCACAGCCTGGCAGACCTACTTGTACGGCTCTGAATATTTACCGGCTATCTAATCTGTTTTTGGGGGGTTTTCTTGCAGTACTTCTAGCTGTTAACATGTGTCATCCTCATTCTGATCCATGAAGTTATCTCAGGGTGTGACGTGTTGTACAGCGAGCACACAGTTAGACCCTTCTGATGCTCTGAGGAAAATAGGAGCCTCACGTGATTTAACCAGACAATGAGACTTCCTGTGTTAGATGAATGCACACATTTCAGGAGCGGCGATTGTCAGCCTAAACTGATATTAAAATATAGTATCTTAGAGTTGTCAAATAAACATGTAGCAGCAGTTTGAGCCAGAGTGAACTCTGCTCTCACATTGTTTCCTCTCTGTTCACACTGTGCTCATGAAACTGCTGAGTGTAGTGTGAAAGGGACTGAGGTGTGAGAAGCAGCTAAATATATGACCCCTAAACAACAAATAGGCCCATCAGTATTGCACATAAAGTTAATCATGATGGTTTGGTGCAGCTGTGTGATGATAAAGTAAAAGAAAGGAGTATTTGTACATTTCTTTGATGAAATAACATTTATGAATTCTCAGAGTTCAATAATATTAGGGTTAGTTTTTCAAAACTGACTTTTAGATAGTTGAATATAATGGAAGCAACATGGAACCACTATGAGTTTTTTTTTTTTTTTTTAACTGCTATCAATTTGAACAAGCAAAGCAAGTGTGTGTTTACTATTTGAGCGATACAGATAACTGTGGCATTTGAGCACTAAAACTAACCACTGTCAGGTGTTAAATAACTGGAGGAGAACGTCAGGCGCTGTAAAGTTTAAAGGAATGCATCACATAACAACTCTGCCTTAACTGTGTTTGTCGTATACAAACTGAATGACTGTCAGAGCAGTTTAGCTGCGCTACAGGAACACCTTTACTACTGATGCTTCCACTGGTACAGAGTGAAATCTAAGACAATGGTAATTTAACAGTCTAACCTTATTCTACCGCTAAACTTATTCAACTCAATAAGTGTGCCGGAAAGATGCCTGAAATGTGAATGTACGATACCTGGCACAGACAGAAGGAAGACAACAAATCCACTTGCTGCTGCTGTTAAACCCATAACTGCTTCTCTCCGCTCTCTTCTTGACGTTAATACACATCAGCAGGCAAAAAGCACATAGGATAAGAAGTAAGAGTTAATCTCATCACAACTCACAACTTTAATATGAAAATACTGGAATTACTGCAAAATTTATCTAGCAGTGTTTTGGTTCTCAAAAATAATCTTAAATCCAGCATAACTCTTTAAATGACTGTTAAATTTCTAAGATAACACATACAGCGAAACATTAAAACTACTTATCTGATAGAACTTACAGCGGAGAAGGACGTCGTCTTCTGTCATCGATGCGGTCAGCAGACCACAGAAAAACACTGAGCGCCAAGACTTGCTTCCTCTTTACATCATTAACATGCATGACTGGCAGAATGCCACCAGATCACAAGTCTAATAGCAGAAACAACTACTTTTGTTATTGTGCACATTTTGAACTTCTTAAAATAGCAGAAAAAATTCACCTTGCAGTCTGGGAGTATGTTATCTGTACCACCCCCATACGCCACATGCACCACATGTAACCACCGAAACACAGCCTCTGAAAAGACACTCTGAAGAGAAAGGAAAAAGAAACTTCTAATCGCTTATTTTTGGGCTATTGGTAGTACAATTCAGTTTATGAGCTGCTCTTAAATGGAAGTAAATGGAGTGAGATTTTCATATAGAACTATAAAACAATACAAATGCTGTCAGTTAATCTGTATTTAATGTTAAAAAGGTGTCAAAGTCATTGTGATTTAAATGTATAATTTCTGTTCAGAGCTATAATGTGGCCGAGCAGATGAGGGCTGCGCAATTACTGTGTGTGTGTGTGTGTGTGTGTGTGTGTGTGTGTGTGTGTGTGTGTGTGTGTGTGTGTGTGTGTGTGTGTGTGTGTGGAGGGAGGTGAGAGATGACTGGGTGTAACCCTGTGAGCAGAATGTCAGCCTCTGTGAAGACAGGATCAGTTCCCTGATGAATAGCAGCTCACTTGTGGGACACCACAATTTCCTCTTCAGCCTTCTGCAAACATTGCAGACTTTATTCACTGATGATCAGTGACCAGATCTCACTATTTTTAGTCATTATTAGTGACTCAGTTTACTTATGAAGATTAAATTTGCTGTGGCCAAAATGCACAGGTCAACATCTTTCATTCCACTACTCGATGATGCACTGACACCTGCATTTGACCACAGCCACTGGAAACAGTGTCAGATCATTTCCTCTGTGCTGTGGGTAACAGGGTTAGGGTTAGTTGAGGACAAGTCCATCAATTTTTATGCAATTTTTAGGCACACTATGTGTCGTTTTCACCAAGAGTCAATCATTTTCATGACTGTAAACTACATGAAACAAGAAATAAGACATGTCTGTTCAGATTTTAGCCACTTTTAATCATTTTAGCTGATTGTTGCATGATTAACACCATGCAGCCAAAGTGTATGATTTTCAATAAGTATTTTTTTTTTTTTTTTTTGGGCTGCCCAATCCCACACTGAACAAAGATGGAAAAATTGGCAGGGCAGTTGATGTCTAAATTGGAAATTAGCACACCCTTTCCCTGTGTTGTTTGACTGGGCCAATACTGGAGGAATCTGTTTGGAAATCATACTGGTTTTAGTGAGAGGCCACATCATCCAACACTCCCCCGTTGGCCAATCAGCGTGAAAAGTCAATCAGTTGTTCTTTGTGAAGAAGCTGGACCAGAGACAGTGTCTGCTGTAAGATGTTCACAATCCACACTAGATCATGGCTGCTTGCTTACTGATAGGAGCACTCAATGTTAATTATTCATATTATGATGGAAAAAGACAAGTTGCATATTAATTACCAATGACAAGGCACACTGTTTTGAAACTGTCATCGAGGGAGGTCCCGAGGCACTCTGGAGTGTGAATATATAAAATCCTTTGTTCGAACTTTATTCAAATAAAGGATTTTATATATTCACACTCCAGAGTGCCTCAGGACCTCCCTCCATGATTGCAGCACACATTTCAGCAGGACAGTCAGTTTTCTCTTAACTGGTTTCAACCAGACATGTCTAAGAAAATGGTGCAAATAAAAATAACATCTTGCCACCAGGCAGGAACCATACTGCAAACACCAGGGCTCTTCTGCAGGAGTCCAAGGGTTCCTCTGCAAAGGGAGCTAAGAAAGCCTTCATGGTTCTCAGACCCGTTCAAGGGCGGGCTTTAGTGGGCTGGGCATGCCCTGAACGAAAAGTGACGAAAAGCTTTTTCTTTTTTTTTTTTCTTTTTTGACATGAAACGTTGTACTACTGTCTCTTTAATTCTCTCTCTCTCTCTCTCTCTCTCTCTCTCTGTAAGTTAAATCTCCATCACATTCGAACTCGGAGTGAATTAATTACAAATATGGATGACAAACAAAAATTATTTTAGCGAGAACAATGCCGGCCTTAGCTGTGAGTGAGTCCTAAAGAGGCAGGAATAAACATTTGAAGTCGGTTGGCTCTAACGCAAGATTACGGTGGCGGTCTGGACTTCCTTTAGTTTTCTGTCTGCTAGCTAGCTAGTAGCTACAGACACCACAAAGCTACACTGTGTCTGACGTTAGCTATAAAATGACTGTGTGGCTGAAAAGACAATGAAGCTGGAGGTGGGATTGCAAAGCTTCTTAAGACCCTGAGCTGACCTGCTAGCTACAGGTGCACACTGGGATTTACTCAACAGTCACTTCATGCCAGTCAATTGGCATGAAGTGACTGTTGAATAAATCCTGTTGAGATGCAGCAGGTGAATGTGAACCGCTATGTCATACGTTTTTATTATTTGTAATAATGTGATTATACAACAGTTACCAACAAAATAAAATGTATAATCAAAATGTATTCATACTGTGGGCATTTCGCTCTCAAAATATAAAAGTTTTTTCCTAGTATTCTCTCCATTTCAGCAGAAATAAATGAGATCTGACGTTAACTAGCCCTTGTCAGCCAGCCAACTTGGGCTTATCATGTTTTCTAGACATTGTGATTCACCAAAATTGAATAAATACCACACATAGCAACACAAAACTGCTCTGCTAGATCAGTCATGTTGTAACTAGATTATCCGCTGGAAATTTTTTTTTTTCATGGACTGATAGTTATACTTCTTCCGACTTCTCAGTCATTTTTAAGCTAACAGGTGCCATGACAACGACTCACCAGCACAGCTGATCTTTATCTACAACCAACTTATATTATATATATATTGTTATATTTAAATATAGGCTCCTGCTTTCAAGTGTCGGCGCCAGAACAAACTATCTATCTTTTAATAAACTCACTGGCAGATGTTTTATTTCAGCTGGGGGTGTGTCACTCCAATTTAACGTCAGCTCCGATTAATGTGGCTAAGCAGCAAAAGTAATGACAGTAAGCAGTCACATTAAGGCTGAACAGAGTTATATAATTTCAACCTTTCGGGGGCTTTTGCTAATCACCTCAGGCTGTTATCAATTTACCTCTGAAATAAACACGACAGTTTTCACAGATGTGTTGATTTATTAAATGTTCATTTCAATGTACAGATGCAAACAAATTGACAAATTAATTAAATCAATGGCCTAGCCCTAGGCAACTCTTAAAGGGTAAACAAATTAATAACGATTAATAGGCTAATTAATAACTGATAACGTTAACGCATTAATAACAAGAACAAAGTTATAGCCTGCACATCTCTGTGGAAAATCGTACAGGTACTGTCCGTGGTGCTGAATCTGCCTCAGCGGGTACTGTCCGTGGTGCTGAATCACCCCCCATGCTTTCGTTTATTTAGATGCATTTAAATATGCATTTGTGTTTCATTTTATTTTGTTCATATTTTGAGGTTACATTGTATGAAATGTGCTTTATAGATAAAACTGACTTGTCTTGACTACTAACAGAATTTCACTTGTCTGGGATAAATCTGTGCAGAGTTTTAAAATCCCATGATGCTCCAGGAGGCAAATGGATCTGAAGAATCTGGAGGAATACAGCTTTGTTCTTGTTTCAGTCCATCTCAATTCTCTTGTTCGAGAACATGAGAGGAATTTATTTGAGCATAAAGTTGTTTTTCCCCCTCAGGTTAAATGTGTACATGAAGGTGTGGCTAAGAGATATGCAAAGAAAATATCTGTCCTCCTGCACTCCCTGCATATGTGGAATTCAAAGTCCTGGGATATGGGAAACACATGAGCTGGAAGTTTCAAATGTTTTTAACATTTTAGCTTTCTTCTTTTTATTTACAGTCACAGTTAATCATTTCCTTTTCCCTTGTTCCCACTGTAGAACAAACTCTTTTAAAAGGCCTTGTCCGTTTGTTTTATTGTACTTCTTTGTTACATTTCCATCTTTTCGTAACGTTTTGAACATTTTTGTGTTTATTATTTTGATTTTGTGAAAAACATTAAATGTGACTCACTACAAGAAATATGTGTTTACTGATATCCCTTATGTAAAGTACAAGTAGTGCTTTACATAAGGGATCTCGGTGTTACTTTTGATCCCTGCTTATCCTTTGACAGGCACATTAAGGATATCACCAAGACTGCCTATTATCACTTACGTAATATAGCACAAATTCGGTCTTCCCTGTCCATGGCTGACGCAGAGACCTTAATTCATGCATTTGTTTCAGCCAGACTTGATTACTGCAATGTTCTGTTTTCAGGTCTCCCACAGGCCAGCACCAAAAGTCTCCAGATGGTTCAAAATGCTGCAGCTAGGGTCTTAACTAGAACTAGAAAATTTGATCATATTACTCCAATTCTTGCCTCCCTTCATTGGCTTCCTGTGATTATTAGATCTGACTTTAAGGTGCTTCTGTTAACCTACAAAATCTTAAATGGGTTTGCCCCATCTTATCTTTCAGATCTCCTTAAACCCTACATTCCATCGCGGGCTCTCCGCTCTCAAAGTGCGGGGCTGCTTTGCTTACCTAGGGTTAAGAAGAAGTCAGCAGGTGGCCGGGCCTTTTCCTATCGTGCCCCGCTGCTATGGAATAACCTCCCTGCTCACGTCAGGCAATCTGAATCTGTTGATTCTTTCAAATCTACATTAAAAACTCATCTCTTCAGTCTAACTTATGGCTGACAGTTAGTGGTACGGTGGGCTGGTTCTCTGTCTCAATGAAGTAACACAAGCACTCACCTGCCGACGAGATTATTGTTCTCACGGAGCTAATTATCAATTAGTCTTCTGCAGATAATTAATGTTCCACCTTTCCACACATACAGGATAGCAAACATAGAATTATTGTGTTTTGCATTCACTATAAGAATAATGGAATGATTATATCCCATTTGTTGCACAAAAAAATTAATCTCAAAGGCAGTAAAAAAAAAAATATGGCTTGTAAATCAGTGATTTTAAAACCTTAATCCTTATTTAATTTCAAAACTTTTGAATTTCAAGTCCAGGTCCTACATTTCTACACTGTACGTGTAAAATCTAATCCCATCCTGATTGGCCTGTCCCTCTGTAAGCGGACCGGCATGACAGCTGATTGGCCTGGCCGGCGACCTGTCCAAAAAAAAAAAAAAAAAAAAAAAAAAAAAAAAGACAGGCAGGCCAGCAGGCCAGTGACAGGCCGGCGCTTCGGGAATTCTCCCGGTTCTCCCGATGTACAGTCCGGGCCTGGGAGGGATCCCTCCTCTGTTGCTCCCCCGAGATTTCTTCCTATTTTATTATTTTTTTCTGCCTTTTGAATATTTATTGACTTTTATGAATCAAGAGTCACTTTTTCCAAAAACCCAATTCTCATTGACTGAAATACACTGCTGTCCATTTTCATGAGTGGCTTGGCTCCCTCTGGTGGTACTTTAGAGACATGACATTTACTCAATGGGCTCTAGTTTCGCAGACCTGGCGAGGGGGGTGTGGCCAAGTGGATTTTGCAAGTTTGGCACGCCGTGCGCCTTGGCGCAACTACTGCGCCGTTCCTCCTACCGGCGCAAGGGAGGAGAGAAGGCGTGGTGTGGGTTTGACACAGCCGATTCACTTTAAACCAATCAAATGAGCCCCTGTCCTCGCCTTTAAAATGCGCTGTGCGAAGGCGTAGTGGTAGTCTACACATTTGACATGGATGAAGAGAGCAGCCGCATCACACACGCACTGAGGCCAGTCTTGGATGCTGCAATGTTGCTGGAGCTACCTGCCATCCATCTGTCCACCCATCCATCTAACCACCCATCCATCCATGCATCTATCCTTAAATTTGTCTTCCTGAGTCCCCTGTCTTTCCATTACCTACCTGCCTTGCATCTCTTTTTTTCCAGCTCTGTCACCGTCTGTTAAAGTTATTGATTTTTACGAGCAAATATAAATTTTACTGTGAAGCCCCCATTTTTAATGAATGTTTTTACCTCAAAGGATAATCCTCGCCATATTCATATAAATAGCCTACATGTTTGTTTTGCAACTTTCGACTCCATGGGCTCTAGTTTCGCAGACCAGGCGAGGCGGGGGCGTAGCGCAGATGCGCTTCGCCAACTGGGTGTGGTCAGGCGGATTTTCCAAGTTTGGCACGCCGTTCTCGGTGGCGCAAGTACTCCGCCATCCCTCCTACCGGCGGAGGGGAGGAGAGAAGGCATGGAGTGGGTTTGACACAGCCGATTCACATGTAACCAATCAAATGAGCCCCTGTCCTTGCCTTTAAAATGCGCTGCGTGAAGGCGTAATGAAAGTTTACACAGCTGACATGGAGGTCTATTGCCGCAGGCGGAGCGGAGCCCAGGAGACAGGCGCGGAGCGGAGACCGGCGAGCAGTGCGGACACGTCACCAAAACCTCACAGGCAGGCTTCCGGGATGTTAGACACATGAATGATGCAATAAATACCGAAAAAACCACTATTCAATGCTACGATCACAATCAGCACATACATATATCTCCATATCAACTGTCCCGTCACAGCTGATGTCAGATCAAAGGAGATTGGCACCGTTTGTGCTGATCGTAAGGTTTTGGTGATGTGCGCCAGCCAGCCAAACTTCCACTGCGCCAGCTCCGCTCCGCCTTGCGCTGAAAGTAGACGTGGTTTCAGACGGCGAGCTTTTGGCGCACCTCGGCGAAGCCTTTTAGCACGAAACTGTCACTGCGCCAAGCCGAATCTGTCGGCACCTCCCCCCGCTGCGCCGCCACTCCCATCTCGGCGAACCTCCGCCTGCGAAACTTGGACACTGTCCGCCTCTGCTGTTTCGCCGGTCGAAACTAGCTCTGCGCGGGGTTCGCCTCACTGCGCCACCCCGCGCTGCGCCGGGAAACTAGAGCCCCATCACTTACTGATGCAACAACACACTAGAGATTAAAACAAAATCCGGTTCATGAAAGCTTTTACATTTGCTGTTCTAAATGCCCAGAGTCTGGCAAGGAACCGATGCATTTTACATTTTCGATATGTGTGGAATCAGGGTTTCCGTTAGAAAAAATTGGCACAGGACAACGTGACCGGCAGGTTTTCAATTTACCGGACAAATGTTTGAAATTCCGGTCAAATATTATCTGAATTTACTGAGCTTAAAATTATATGCAATATAATAGGCTATATAAGAATGATATCAAGGCATGTCAATTTATAGCGTAATCCTTTTATTGAAAAGCAGGCTGTATCAAATAAAATTAGTGCCGTCAATTGACTCACGTGCGTAACGTCTAAAATAAATAAATAAATATTGCACAAGCCTGTGCTCTTTTAACATGAACGTTGCATACAATTGCAACTACAATTTGCAAACAAAAAAACCGGCTCATATCATTTTAATAACGCGGCGTGCTGCCAACTTGAAATCAAATAGATGCAATAAAAACTTAATTCATCAGCTGAATTAAAATCAAAAGTCTCAAGTGTCTCTCCGCAACTTGCAATGCGCATCAGTCTTGTGACCTTGTTCTGCCCCAGGCGACTTCGCTGCTGTTTTGATCCGGTTCTGCAGAAAAAAAACCCTTTCTCTCCCTCTGGTACACCGGAGACAGGGATCACACAGTCTTTTTTTTTTTTTAAATTATAAATAAAATTACGTGGAAATTGACTGTTGTGAATATTTTCACCGGACATTTAAAAATTACCGGACTTTGGCAGATTTTACCAGTCATAGTCCGGTGATTACCGGATAACAAAAACCCAGAGTGGAATATTTAAATATATATGGAAGAAAAACTGTGTAGTTAACACAAGCAGCGCCAGACACCATGACTGGAAAAAAGACATCACCATACTGGACACATTGTTTGACTGACAGGTGATCAGGTTGGGTTTCCATTACGCTGCCAAACGGTGCCAATCTCCTTTGATCTGACATCAGATGTGATGGGACAGTCGATATGGAGATACATTTATGTGCTGACTGAGATAGTAGCATTGAATAGTGGTTTCTGTGGGTATTTATTGCATTGTTACTGTGCCTGACATTCTGGAAACCTGCCTGTGAGGTTTTGGTGACTTGTGCGCACTGCCCGCCTGTCAGCCAAACTTCCACTGCGCCAGCCACGCTGCGCCTTGCGCCGAAAGTGGACGTGGTTTTAGGAGGCGAGCTTTTGGCGCACCTCGGTGAAGCCTTTTGGCACAAAACTGTCACTGCGCCAAGCTGAATCTGTCGACACCTCCCCCTGCTGCGCCGCCACTCCCATCTCGGCGCAGATCCGTCTGCGAAACTTGGAAACCGTTCGCCTCGCGCGTTGCGCTGGTCGAAACTAGCTCTGCGCGGGGTGCGCCTCACTGCGCCATAATCATCACATTGGGCTCTAGTTTCCCGGCGCAGCGCAGGGTGGCGCAGTGAGGCGCACCCCGCGCTGCGCCGGGAAACTAGAGCCCAATGTGATGATTATGAATCCAGTTTGGAAATCATGTTGATGTCCACAATTTATCAAGCATGCACTTGATACACAATTAGTGTGCAAATAGAAATAAAACACACACATGTAATAAATGCTGATATTAACCCAGAGCTGACGTACCAGCCCCTTCTCTGGGATTTGGAAGCTCAAACTGTCGACTGATAGTTACAAATCCTTCACAAAGTCGATAACATCCGCCCAGTGTGCACACTGTTGACCATTAGCTCTCAGTCTCCCAATCAAAGGCTTGTTCCTGAAGATAACACCTTGCATTAGAAGAGCTGTCAGAAGGAAAGTCCTTCATAAACTCATCCTGAGCTTCTTATGTGAGGCAAAACTCAACCAACAAACTACAAACATCAGGCTAATTAATCGACTAAACTGAGCTTACAGCAGGCAGGTGTAACCAGTTTCAAATGTTCTGCACAAGCTCAATCAAATACAAACTTCAAAAGAAAATGAAAAACTGGTAGGAAAAAAAACTTTCAGGTTTTAAAAGCATTGTCGACCTGGTGTGTTACCACTCAAACAGTGAACAGGGAGTATGAAAAATTAGGTTCTTATTACAGGTTAGCCTAATGACACAGACTCATGAAAAAAAAACAAGTTACATGAACACATTTTATCCTAACATACAATGTAATGCACGGTGAAATGTTTAAATATTTACAATCTAAACCTCATGAAAAGAGCCATATTCTTTAAAGCTGACTTGTGTTCAGTATATATGAGCATGAGCTGTTTTACATACAGATAATTACATATGTACATTGTTTTATGAGGACCATAGTTGACACTTTTGTCATTGGCATAATTCTGCTTTCTTTACCAGATCTCTCCAAAAGTATATACTTTTAATCTGAATGTAGCTACTCTTTTAAATAAAGATTAAATAACAGCATGTAGTAATAATAAAACAGACAGCCCTGATGTGTTCAGACTCTGGGTTTTTTCTGGACTGTGCTATATAAATCAGATGGATCCTCCTCAGCGTCCTGGCTTCTGCTGCTGAGATAGAAAAAAAAAATGGATTAGTGCTTTCTGATGATATGAAGATACAATATTACACAATGAAGGCTGATGAAAAAACATTGACTAAAACAGGTCTGGAGAAGTTACACAAGCAAATACAACAAAAAGTTGGTTATAATAAAAAAGCCTCATGTATTTTAAATTGACTAAGGACGACAGTGTGCCTTTGAAGCTTCGTTTAGCTGTCATGTGAAGAGAAGAGCTGCTCACCTGGGCTCTGATTTGTCTGGTTTAAATTTGACAGCAGCATATTGGACTTCCTCCTCTTCCTCTCTCTGCGGCCGAGTTATATTAACGTTGGAGTAGAGACAATCCTCTGTGTTCTTTGAGAAGTGGACGGAGGTGTAGTGAAGCTCATCCTGCTGCCCTGTCTGTTGTGTCTGTGCTGCAGCTGATGTGTTGTCATACAAAGGGTTTAACTAAAGGACAGACAACATGGAGACAAAATTACATTACATTTTGGAAAACTCACTTTCTGACCCAACACCTCCACCCCCACAGTCCCAACCCAGTGGATCTTCAGTTTCCACTCCTACGACTTTTTTAAATCCTCAAGTGCACAACAATATAGGACAGCACTGACTGTGTGACCGGATACATTACAGCTACACAGTCTGCACCTCAATCTCAGCACACTATTATCAGCATTATAATTATAATATTTTGGATTTTTATATACGCTACTGGTTAGTTGGGTTAAATTAAGTTTGGATCTTTTTCGTGTATATATATTTGTGTTTAAGGAACTGTCTTGTTGGCTGTTTTTAATACTCCTGTTATTTCCAAATTTACTTACATGTTTTATCAGTTGGTGTTAATTTGATCCCACTAATTAAAAACCTACAGAAAAAGATGATAATAAAAAGTGCCACCCAACTTTTTCTGTCAGGTATTTTGTGCTTCTCGATGACCTAAATAAGTTTTTTTTTTCCTCCCCAGTGTCATAATGAACTGGACTGGTTCTTTCACTACTACAGGTGTGGCTCTGTTGCAACAGGTGTGTAACAGGTGTGGTTATGTTACTCCAGAGGTAGTTATGTTACAGCTGTAGTAATGTTACTACAGGTGTGGTTACAGGTGTATTATGTTACTAGAGGTTTGCTGATGTTCGGTTAGGAGCCTAAAGCCAGACTGTGTGAGGAAAGGATTTGTTTGCTTGTTTGTTTGTTTGTTTGTTGCACTGGAGTCTTTTGCATTCCTCCTTCTTACCTGTAGATTGTTGTCTGAGCTTTGTCTAGCTTCAGATGGTTGTTTGGAGCCCTTCCTTCTTCTGCTTTGAGAGTGAATGAACAAATGAACAACAGATCAGCTGAATCACTGTCCAAATATTTGAAACTGTAGATATTTTGTACAAAATCATGGAAAAAATTCCTCACCTAATCCACAGGAAGACGAAGATGAGCATGATCACCAGGAAACCAGTAGCAGTTACAGCAGCAACACTAGTTTTCCAAGCAGCTGTGGAATTGTGATCAAATGAATAAACTGACAATTATTTAGGGGATTTCAAAATTTTTGTGTTTGGTTTACAGAGTGGTAGTTGGACAAAAAACAACAATATGTACTGTAGTTTATTTGCTGATAAAATCAGTCATATTTTTTTATGTTAATTTGGATAAGACAACTCATTTTAAGAAAATATGTCCCTTGAAAAAATGCAAACACCATTCTTAAACCACATTATTTTGTTGAAGATCTTATGTAATGTGAGGGGCAATTGCCGTTTTGGCTGATTTCCTGCATTTCTCTGTTACATCACCATAATCAGTTTCCAGTGATCTTATCACACAGTGAGATTTTAGCTAGCTTCCTTTGTCTGAGTTATCTTTCAAAGAAGAAATTACAGTTTGACAAAATCAGAGAACACATTTCCCTCTCAAGTACTTTTAATCTTAGAAGTGAGCCGGATTGTCAGCTGCTTCTGTTTTCACTCCCATTTATGTCACATCCTCAAGAAGAAACTGGGAATTGCTCCTGAATCTTAATTCAGCCACACATTCCACATAAAAGCTGCCATGACAGCATCCTGCTTCAGAAATCCCAGAACATTTAATTAAATTCGGGCACCAAAGATGACTGGGTCGCCAGTCTTCTCAAGTCTACCATCACAACATCCAAGACCTACACACTGCCCACTCTAATAAGAAGGTTTTGGAGGTCCACTAAACCCTCCTTTCCACTGTTACTCATAATATACTGTTGTCATTACAAGATTTGCTTCTCAACTAGTTAGTTAGTATGATCCAAATTAATCTTAATTGCCTATTTCCCTTAAAACATCTATTCAATCTTGTTTTTCTGTGCCATCATCCCTCCTTCAGTTCTTCTTCCTCCAATCTCTACTTATAGTCATGCTACTCCAAATGGGCTCCAATAAGCCCGAGAGCTTCAGCAGAAACTAAACCAACGTCTTCCTCACACCTCTGAGGTAACATCAGTAACCCAACTATACTCTGATGACAGTACAGATGACTCATAGCTTTTAAGACAATCTCATTCTCTCTCCGTTCCACTGTAAAAGTTCTGTTTTATAACCAGTCGCTGGTGTGATGCTTAGCTTGTTAATTGCCTTCTAATATATTTAGAAATTACTTAGGCAAAGGCATTTTCCCATTTGAACCTAACAATCGCCAAACACATAGATAGTGAATTTGTGATGCAACTGAGTGGTTTTTATGGCCCTCTTCATATCTGGTATTAACGTCTGCCTCAGATTATCAAGTCATCTCTAGTGACATCTTGTGTTTTCGTGCCTTCATGCATCAGCTCCTCTGGAGAGTTTCCTTGACCCTTGATCCTGTTTCTATCTTTCCAATGTTCCTTTGCTATTCCCTATGTCTGCACCATACATAAAGCAGTTCTGCCCAACTATGTTATTTTTTGGATTACACAGTAAATATGATACCATCTCACTGAAAAACAAACCTCATTTAAATTTGACTGTCAGTAGTTAGCTTTATAAAATGCTTGCTCCTTCCACAAAGTAACAAGGTGATCTTTGTTGTCATGGACAAATTGGGACGCGTTAGTGCTAATTGTGTTTATTTATGTGTTATGCTCCTTGCATCCTGGAGTACATACGGGATTTACAGCCTGTGCTCTGAAGGATGCATGGAGTCCCCAGAGCCCTGCATAAGGGAAATATAATAGGCATCCATACACCAAGCAGCTTCCTAAAAGCTGGTGTTGTGATGTATTGGTTGGGCCCTACAAAAAGTTTATCCAGTGTCTATAATGTTGACATCACCTGACAGTAACATTTAAGTTTTCATTCCAAAACAATGAAATGACATTACATAACATGACAATGTGTTATGTTAAGACACAGATGACCTGTGGTGCACGGCAGAGGATGTGTGTGTGAAGGTGAATGAGCATGACTTACCTGCCACAACATTCAACTGTAAGGTGAAGCGATGACGTCCTCTTCTGTTTTGGACTTCACAGTAATATTCTCCACTGTGTTCAGATGTGATGTCAGTGATGGTGAAGGTCTGTCCCAATGCTTTTGGGGAGGCTTCATTCTTCTTGTACCAGGTATAATTAGCTGCTGGGTTAGCATCAGTGCTGCAGGTCAGATTCACTGAAGTGCCCTCCACTATTTCACCAGAGGGACTCACCAACACTGAGGGAACCTTTGGAGCATCTGGAGGACATGACATTAACTATAACGATGCACAATATTAAGGTTTTTTTTTTTTTTTTTTTTTTTTACCAATATGCAATATGCGATTATTTTCAGATTGCCGATATCGATATTTGCACATATTTTTACTGTACATATTTTTTTCCACCTAATTGCAGATATCTGAGAGAAAGAGGCTCTTTATACTAGATAACTGCAATGGTTTGTAGAACATTCTACTCTGATTGGCCCTTGCGGTTTGTTATCTCTTTATAGGCGTGCTTGTGCATTTTTGGACCTAATTCACTGATTCACTAAATATTCACTTTGAAAATAAAACACCTGTTATGGAAGTGCTCCTGTCTAACAAAAGATTAAATGATACCATTTACAATTATATCACTGCACAGGAAAGAAGTCCAATCCATTTTGTTGATTTTTGTTGGAAATGTAGGCATTCATTACTTAAGCATCATAACATCTGAAATGCACTGACTATCATAGACTTATGACACATAAGTGATACTGCACTTCTAAAGTTGTTGTCAACCAAAGACATTTGCTTACAAGTTCTACTTACACTGGACATTTAAGAATACAGAACATTACAGCCTGCTGATACAGTATTTAACAGTGCATTCAAAGGTGGATTTTTCCTTTGAAGTAAAACATACTTTTTCTAGTATTTTCTACTTACACTGAACATTAATGAGGTGAGATGAAGAGTTAATCCGCCCATATTGATTCACAGACTGACAGTGGTATGTCCCTGTGTCCTCAGAGCTGATGGAGGTGAAGTGATAACTTCTCTCTGGTCCTTGAAGCAGAGTTTGGTTCTCCTTGTACCAGGTATAAGTAGCTGCTGGGTTAGCATCACTGCTGCAGGTCAGAGTCACTGAACTGCCCTCCACTATTTCACCAGAGGGCCTCACTGATATAGGATTCATCTTGGGACCATCTGGAAAATAAGTTTAAGGGTGTGTTTTTTTGCAATGGCACATACTGGATTTAAATGATCAGGTGAGTAATAAATGGGGTGATGTGACTACAAGTCTGATGGTTCCAATCCTCACAACAGCTGAGAAAATCTGCGTGACAAAACTGACCTAGTAAACAATCAACTTCTACCGCAACATCTACTGTTAATGTGCCCTTCAACAGGGTACTTTATTTCCTGCAGTGGACCTGCTCACTCAGCAGATTGAATGTGAAGTAAGGCTGAACTGAAAAAACATATAAACTCAGCAAAACCTTCACCTTGTAAATAAAGGGTAAAAAAATTTATAATTATTTTGAACTAATTGCACTACATCACTCACATTTCACATCGATAGAGGTGGAGTCAGATGTCTTCTCTCCCAGCTCATTCTGCACTGTGCAGTAAAACTCTCCAGAGTCAGAGGACTGGATGGAAACAAAGTCCAGCTGTGGTCCTGTCCTGAAAGGTTCCTGGTCTGGATTTCCATTCTTCTTGTACCAGGTATAATTAGCTGCTGGGTTAGCATCACTGCTGCAGGTCAGAGTCACTGAACTGCCCTCCACTATTTCACCAGAGGATCTCATCGACACTGAGGGAACCTTCGGGGCATCTGGAGGACATCATGTTAACATACATTATTTTAAAGAGGAAGGATGTGTTTTGTAATGGGACAGTTAAAATAGTTATGAGATTGTAGCATCTGAAAGGTTAGAGAAGCAGGCCTCTGAATGAAGCCGATAGTCAAGTTGATGAATTGCAAATCTGAATAACTGACAGTAATAAGAGGAAAAGATGTCAGTGGAAAACTCTGACATGCTGCTATGTTACCGTGATAGTGACATGTGGTGAAATAAACTCACACACAGAGGGAGAGCGGAAACCCTCATGTCCTTTTAGAGCACAAGAATAGCTGTCATCAGGATATATATTGACTGTGTAATAAAAAGAAGTTCCCTCCACAATTTTCAATTCATTCTTGTACCAGATGTAGAAAGGACGAGCAGCTTGACTGCAAATGCTGTGACACTTCAGCTCTGCCTCTGTATAACTCTGGTGGATCGAAGATCTGATCACCTCCACCTGGAGATCTGGATATATGAACATATAACAGAAATGTCACAGATCACAAAATACTCAAATACACAAATTTACAGTATCAAATAAACAAATAATAAATACCATTTCCCAGATGTTGAATATCGTGAGGTATTGAGTAAATTAATTGATTGATGATATAAATTCAGTCTGAATAGGTGAGTGTAAAAAAATTTCATAATGTCTATAAATTTGAAATTATTCTACCATAAATATTCAGTACTATTTATCACATTTGCTTGCCATGAGGTAGATAAAATTTGTCTGTAATGTATCAGTTTGTGTTCAGCAGTACCTGTGACAGTCAGAGTTGTTCCAGGTAAACTGTTCCCCCATTCAAAGTACCGTGTTTTGAATTTGAAGCGATACTCGGCTGAATCGCTCTCTCTCAGCTCAGTGATTCTCACAGTGGAGCGTCCTCTCTCTTCAAACAGCTGGACACGACCTGCAAACTCGGAGTCCCCACTGAGGTCCTCAGGTTGAGAGGAATCCCGCCATCGATCACTACGTTTGAGACTGAACCAGAATTTTGATGCAGCATAATATTGATAACTGTTGTATGAACAAGAAATGTCCACTGATGAGCCCTTCACAGCACAGATGCTTCTGTCAGTGTAAGTCACTCTCTTGCAGGTTTGACCGCGGACACCTGAAAGATGAGACAGGTTTTAAACAGCAGCAGTTAGAAGTGCATCATTTCCTGCAGTAATCCAGAGCAGCTTGTATGGAAAACTGACAGCAGTAGTGATGTTGTGTAGCTGGATGGTTGGAGAATAGCTCTCTAACACACACAGGGTGAAGGGGGTTTGATTCTTACTGAGGTCATCCATATTAAACATATGCAATCCTGGTAGAGCACATTAACTAAAAACTTCCACCAGATGGCATTATGTTATTGAGACACTGTGGAGAAAACTCACACACTGAAGGAGAATGGAAACCCTCATGTCCTTTCACAGCACAGGCATAGCTGTCATCAGGATTAAAGTTGCCTCTGTAAGAAGAGGAAGTTCCTTCTTCAATTTTCTCTCCATTCTTGTACCAGACGTAGGAAGGACGATCAGCTGATCTGCAAATGCTGCGACACTTCAGCTCCACCTGGCTGCCTGTTATTTTGGTCACCTCCACCTGGAGATCTGCATATGTGAACATGAAACAGAAATGTCACTGTATACTACACACTCATTCATACAAAGACACTGTACAGAGTCAGAGTAGCAGTTATTAATAAGTGGCAAATAATTAAATAAACTAATGAATCACCCAATCAAGGTGAATAATGGAGGAAATAGTCACAGTAATCATATATCACCTTCAATTTGACATTATTAAACCATTCACCAGTACTTGTGTTGATATACCATGAGTCTGATTGAATTTAACATGTTGATGTTGTATGAATCAGTTTGTGTTCAGCAGTACCTGTGACAGTCAGAGTTGTACCAGGTAAACTGCTCCTCCATTCAAAGTTCAGTGTTTTGAATTTGAAGCGATACTCGGCTGAATCGCTCTCTCTCAGCTCAGTGATTCTCAGAGTGGAGCGTCCTCTCTCTTCAAACAGCTGGACACGACCTGCAAACTCTGAGTCCCCACTGAGGTCCTCAGGTTGTGAGGAATCCCGCCATCGATCACTATGTTTGAGACTGAACCAGAATTTGGATCTAACATCATTTTCATAACTGTTGTATGAACAAGAAATGTCCACTGATGAGCCCTTCACAGCACAGATGCTTCTGTCAGTGTAAGTCACTCTCTTGCAGGTTTGACCGCGGACACCTGAAAGATGAGACAGGTTTTAAACAACAGCAGTTAGAAGTGCATCATTTCCTGCAGTGATCTAGAGCAGCTTGTATGGAAAACTGACAGCAGTAGTGATGTTGTGTAGCTGGATGGTTGGAGAATAGCTCACTAACACACACAGGGTGAAGGGGGTTTGATTCTTATTGAGGTGTGAAATGATTGAGACACTGTGAAGAAAACTCACACACTGAAGGAGAGTGGAAATCCTCATGTCCTTGTAAAGTGCAGGAATAGCTGTCCTCATTATTAAAGTAATCTGCATAGGAAGGAGAAGTTCCTTCCTTAATTTGCTGTCCATTCTTGTACCAGATGTAGGAAGGACGAGCAGCTTGAGGACAGCTGCTGAGACACTTCAGCTCTGCCCAGGAAGAAGACTTGGATGTGGTCACCTTTATCCGGAGACCTGGTTTTATGAACATGGAGCAGAAATGTCATTGGTCAATAAATTTTCAAACACACACACACACACACACACACACACACACACACACACACACACACACACACACACACACACACACACACACACACACAAACAAACAAACACAAACACAATCACAACAGTATCCTAGATGCTGGCATTATGTGGAACTGAATTAAAAAGTCATCTGATGAAAATGTTACCTGTCACAGTTAAAGAGACTCCAGGTTCACCAGTGTATCTCCCTGCTGGTTGTTTTGTTATGAACCTGAACTTGTACACAGCTGAGTCACTCTCTCTCAGGTCACTGATTCTCAGTCTGCTATAATACTGATCATTACCCTGATACTCCACACGACCTTCATACTCTGAGTCTGAACTCAGATCCCCAGGTCCATAATACAACCACTTAGTAAACCACAGTGTTTTTTCAACTCTGGTAACATGGTGATTTTCACTGTTTGGGTATGTGTAGCTGCACTGCATTTCCACTGTTGATCCTTTTAAAGCACAGATCTTAGTAGAAGTGTAAGTCGCTGCCCATCCATCCTGTCCCTGCACCACTGTAACACAGAGCACATCAGAAACCACAATCAGATTCATAAAAACATTAGAGGACAGACTTTCAGTTGTAATGGATCTGACTCAGAAGTATGAACTACATTTCCCAAAACCTCTTTGGGTCTCACATCACCTCACCTCCACTGTAAACAGCAAATCAATCTTTAAACAATTTCATTCAGGAGAGGAACAATAAAGCTTTTTTTCACCTCTAGTTTTGTGAGGCATCATGTCACTGGGGCTGTATTAATAAAATTTATGATTTCTATAAGGTCAGATCTGGGATAAGCCGAGGTGAACCAGGCCAAGGGCGGTGTACAGATGTTTTGTTTTAGTGCAAAGGAACAGCTGCAGATGTTCACATGCTTCATCACTACAGTATGGAGGTGTGAAACAGTGCATTATGTAACAACACTGCATTTTGTAATAACCTTCCAAAATGTAATACATTTTTCCTTCATTTGGTCATAAGACCCACATCTTATAATAGCCAACTGCATTTTGTAATAAAAGACTTTGAATATAAAACAGAATACATTTTCCCACATTTTGTAATTAATTTAGCTTTTAGTTATTCCATGAGCTCATTCTCAAGTTGTGCTTTTTCCTTGTAGATGAATATGTAAAAATCAGCACATTATGTAATAACATGCCACAGTTACTGTCTTCATTTACATCAAGTGCCACACCTTATTATTCACTTCAGTGAAATGAACTTAAATTCAAAAACATTTGTGTGTCAAGCCCCGTTTTGACTGATTCCTAACTTTTTAAAGACTATCCAACTGCAGCTTGCTCACTCCAAAACAGAGCCTACCAGGACACACCCACACCAGTCCAAGACACTCCTACTGACAGAGGTTCATTTAAGGGAAAAGTGAGGCGAGTGTTTGTAAGATATGATCAAGCCCTCTCCTGCACTCTGCAGACAGACCCCAGATCTTATTACAAAATATGGCAGAATGTATAACATTTTGCATCCAAGGTTTTTAATACAAAATGTGGCAAGATATTACAAAATGTGAGTTTTATTACAAAATGAAGGGGAAAAAATGATTACAGAATGTGTCATTATTGCACTGATATCAGGTGTATTGAAAGGCCACTGGAATTCAATGAGGTCATTTTACTGAGTAGGATAAAATTTAGAGAATGGAAATAAAAAGTGCAAGATGCATATCATAACACCCAGTGTATATTTTGGTATATTCTCAAAAGCCAAAAGCAATAAGTCAGTTGCTAACCACTGAGCAAGCTAATTTTCTAAATTTACTATAAAATGTTAAAGGCAGAATGAGTAGGATTTTGGACGAGAAGGACTAGAAGTGTGTTGGTGTGTGTGTCTGCAGAGACCCTGCCCTCTGCCTAAATTTTCTTGTTTTGCTGAGCTCAGGATGTGTCAGTCAAAAACAGACACCTGCCATCTGTTGATGCTCTGGGCGTCTGTGTAGACAGTCTCATTGATTATAATGGGAGTAATCTGTGTTTTGTTGATGCTCACTTGCTGTGCTTGCAGTTGGGACGATGTGTAAGTGAACAGCATGTGTGTGTTCCAAGTAGGTTTATCTGCATACTCGCAGTGCAACATGACACACCTCCTGAGGTAACTTCAAAACCAAAACTACTTTGTTGAGGTACAGAAAAAGTCCTGGTTAGGGTTAAAGTACTTCATCATCACGCAGGAACTGAACTCCTGCCTCCCACCTGAACGTGTTTTATTGACCCATCCACCACCACAACCACAGCCTGGCAGACCTACTTGTACAGCTCTGAATATTTACCGGCTATCTAATCTGCTTTTTTGGGTTTTTTTGCAGTACTTCTGGCTGTTAACGTGTCATTTAAAAGCCTGACCAGGGACAAAGACTGCAAATTAGCTGAAGCCAGACGTCTTATATACATCACATTTTCCCTTTTTTGTGGCAATATTGTATGTATCGCCCCTGTCAAATAAATATTAAAATAAAATAAAATAAATAATCCTCATACTAATCCATGAAGTTATCTCAGGGTGTGGCGTGTTGTACAGCGAGCACACAGTTAGATCCTTCTGATGCTCTGTGGAAAATAGGAGCCTCACGTGATTTAACTGGACAATGAGACTTCCTGTGTTAGATGAATGCACACATTTCAGGAGCGTCAATTGTCAGCCTAAACTGATATTAAAATATAATATCTTAGAGTTGTCAGATAAACATGTAGCAGCAGTTTGAGCCAGTGTGAACTCTGCTCTCACATTGTTTCCTCTCTGTTCGCACTGTGATCAAGAAACTGCTGAGTGGAGTGTGACAGGGAACTGAAATGTTCATAGCTGAGGTGTGAGAAGCAGCTAAATATATGACCCCTAAACAACAAATAGGCCCATCAGTATTGCACCATAATGTTTATCAGGATGGTTTGGTGCAGTTGTATTATGATACAGTAAAAATGCTGGGATAGGAACGTGGGGCTCTAGTTTCCCGGCGCAGCGCGGGGTGGCGCAGTGAGGCGAACCCCGCGCAGAGCTAGTTTCGACCGGCGAAACGGCAGAGGCGGACGATTTGCAAGTTTCGCAGGCGGAGGTTCGCCGAGATGGGAGTGGCGGCGCAGCGGGGGGAGGTGCTGACAGATTCGGCTTGGCGCAGTGACAGTTTCTGCCAAAAAGGCTTCGCCGAGGTGCGCCAAAAGCTCACCATCTGAAACCACGTCTACTTTCAGCGCAAGGCGGAGCGGAGCCGGCGCAGTGGAAGTTTGGCTGGCTGGCGCACATCACCAAAACCTCACAATCAGCACAAACGGTGCCAATCTCCTTTGATCTGGCATCAGCTGTGACGGGACAGTTGATATGGAGATATATGTATGTGCTGATTGTGATCGTAGCATTGAATAATGTTTTTTTTTTTCGGTATTTATTGCATTGTTCATGTGCCTGACATTCCAGAAGCCTGCCTGTGAGGTTTTGGTGACGTGTCCGCACTGCTCGCCGGTCTCCGCTCCACGCCTGTCTCCTGAGCTCCGCTCCGCCTCCATGTCATCTGTGTAAACTTTCATTACGCCTTCACGCAGTGCATTTTAAAGGCAAGGACAGGGGCTCATTTGATTGGTTACATGTGAATCAGCTGTGTCAAACCCACTCCACGCCTTCTCTCCTCCCCTCCGCCGGTAGGAGGGACGGCGGAGTACTTGCGCCACCGAGAACGGCGTGCCAAACTTGGAAAATCCGCCTGGCCACACCCAGTGGGCGAAGCACATCTGCGCTACGCCCCCGCCTCGCCTGGTCTGCGAAACTAGAGCCCAAAGAGTTTGGTGTGAGAGCTCCCTGCACTTTTAAGCACAGGTGAGGGCAATCAGGTCCTCTCTTTGTCTGAGGCCTGGTAGCTGCAGGGAGGACTGCTTTGTTTGTGCACAGTTCAATTCAGGGTTATCCTGATTGCTGTTTGCTGTGTAGCCCCATGCTGAAGAGGAACCAACACAGCCTGCCGTCCCCTGCTTGAGCTACACTGAGGCCAGTCATCTGTATTGGTGCAGAGCCCCCAGTCAGCAAGCTTTTATGCCACACTGCTGCTTTGCCTGAGTCGAGTTTCCTCATTGCTCTCTGGCCTGTGTTGGAGGGTTTTGTTTTCGGCGACACATGTCTACCTGTGGCTCTCTGGTTTCTACTAGGGCCATGAAGTTGGATTTTAAAATATTGCAATGTCTTTTATTGTAGGACATCCCTTTTAACCGTGGTTGTAAACATGAACCCACAGATTGCTTTTATTGTATTTTGCTGAGGTTCTGCATTTTTTCCCTAGGCAGTGGGAAGACCTGTTGGGGGGAGTACTGGTGGGACCCCCTCTCCTTGCATGCTGTGTGGTAGGCTTTAAGGGTGGTGGTCACTTGATGCTGTGTAGATTGCAGTGTAGTTGCTGTGCATATGTGATGGCTTCCTTTTTTTTTTTTTTTTTTTTTTTAGCCATTAGCGTATATTTTAATGTATGTTCTACTGAAATCACTTAGAATTTTAGCTGTTTTAGTCTTTGTAAATTAAAATTTTTTTGATTGATGGTTGTCCCTGTTTACTTCCCCAGGTCCATCTTCCACCTCATTTGGATTTTTATAATTTTTAAAATTGTGAAATGAATGCACGTCTCCTGCTCTCCTTAAATTTTGAATTTGTTTGTCCACACTCAGGTACTTGGGGGGCTGCTAGAGTCATTTTATGTGAAACCCCCTGTGTTGGACCCTAGGTGGGGTCACAGTTAAATATAATGGAAACAACATGGAACCACTTTGGGGTTTTTTTGTTTTTTTGTTTTGTTTTTTTTTTGTTTGTTTGTTTGTTTGTTTTGTTTTTTATAACTGCCAGCAATTTCAACAAGCAAAGCAAATGTGTGTTCACTATTTGACTGATACAGACAACTGTGGGATTTCAGGACTTAAATTAACCACTTTCAAGTTTTAAATAACTGGAGGAGAACGTCAGGTGTTGTAAAGTTTAAAGGAATGCATCACATAACAACTCTGCCTTAACTGTGTTTGTCGTTTACAAACTGAATGACTGTCAGGGCAGTTTAGCTGCGATACAGGAACACCTTTACTACTGATGCTTCCACTGGTACAGAGTGAAATCGAAGACAGTGGTAATGTAACAGTCTAACCTTATTCTACCACTAAACTTATTCAACTCAATAAGTGTGCCAGCAAGATGCCTGAAATGTGAATGTACGATACCTGGAACAGACAGAAGGAAGACAACAAATCCACTTGCTGCTGCTGTTAAACCCATAACTGCTCCTCTCCGCTCTCTTCTTGACGTTAATACACATCAGCAGGCAGAAAAGCACAAAGGATGAGAAATATGAGTTAATCTCATCAAAATGTTTATCTAGCAGTTTGTTGTCCACTGTAGACTGCTCTGTATAACAACTCCAACAAAGATGCAACCTAGTGTTAGGTTCTCCAAAATAATCTTAAATCCAGCATAACTCTTTCAATGGCTGTTAAATTAACACACACAGCAAAACATTAAAACTACTTATCTGATAGAACTTACAGTGGAGAAAGACGTCGTCTTCTGTCACTGATGCTGTCGGCAAACTACAGGAAACACTCAGAGCCAAGACTTGCTTCCTCTTTACATCATTAACATGCATGAAGAGGAGAATGTGGGTAAACCACCAAGTCAAATAGCAGAAACGACTACTTTTGTTATTTTGTACATTGTGACCGTCTTAAAATAGCAGAAAAAATTTGCCTTGCGTTCTGGGTGTGTTATCTGTACCACCCCCATACGCCACATGCACCACATGTAACCACCACAACAGAGCCTCCGAAAAGACACTCTGAAGAGGAAGGAAAAATAAACTTCTAATCGCTTCTTTTTGTGATATTGGTGGTACAATTCAGTTTATGAGCTGCTCAGTCAGCCATCTCAAACTTGCAGAGTCACCAGCTCTGTTAGTCTGGTGAGGTAGAGTGAGAAAGTTCACTGCTTTCCATGAAGTAAATGGAGTGAGATTTTCATATAGAACTATAAAACAATACGAATGCTATCAATTAATCTGTATTTACTGTTAAAAAGTTGTCAAAGTCATTATGATTTAAAATGTGATTTAAATGTGTGTGTGTGTGTGTGTGTGTGTGTGTGTGTGGAGGGAGGTGAGAGATAACTGGGTGTAACCCTGTGAACAGAATGTCAGCCTCTGTGAAGACAGGATCAGTTTAGAGGAGCAGTTGTGGTCGGTGTTGAGAGCAGATGTAGAGCGGCTCACTTCTGAGGCGCCACAACTTCCTCTTCAGCCTTCTGCAAGCACTGCAGACTTTATTCACTGATGATCAGTGACCTGGGGCCTCATTGATAACCATTGCATACGCACAAAACGGGGCCTGAAATTGGCGTACACCACTTTCCGCACAAAAGTTGTGATTTATAAAAAAAACTTGACGGGAGTATGTGTGGTCCTCCATGTAAATTCTGAGCTTTGCGTACGCACATCTTGGAGACAGGGGAAACTGGCGACGCAGATGGTGAGAAGGGTGAATTGAAGCCAAACTGCATCATGATTCGTCTCACACATTTATTTTCACTCCATATCAAATGTTAATTGTAAATCCACTTTATCACAAATATTCCAAACAGCAGTGTTATTTGTGCTCGTGCTACTGAGCCATAAGTATTACATAAGGACCTTGCCATTTAAAAAGAAATACATTACCGTACCGTGCCGTAAATTATGACGGTCTGGACTTCCTTTAGTTTGAGACTGTTGAGACTGTTGAGTAAATCCTGTTGAGATGCAGCAGGTGAATGTGAACCGCTATGTCATACATTTTACAGGCCATGTTGGAGTGATCACTGTTTTTATTAAGCATTATTACACAAGAGGGTGTGCTTGCAGCCAGGAACGAGGCACTTGCGCCTTGAGCTTATCATGTTTTCTAGACATCGTGATTCCCCAAAATTGAATAAATACCACACAACACAAAACTGCTTTGCTAGCTCAGTCATGTTATAACTAGAATATCTGCTGGAAAAAATATTTTTTTCATGGATTGATAGTTATACTTCCGCCGACTTCTCAGTCATTTTTAATCTAACAGGTGCCATGACAACGACTCAGCAGCACAGTTGATCTTTATTTACAACCAACTTATACTAACAGTTATATTTAAATATAGGCTACCGCTTTCCAGTTTCAGTGCCAGAACAAACATCTTATCTTTTCATAAACTCACCAGCAGATGTTTTGTTTCAGCTGGGCGTGTGTCACTCCAATTTAACGTCAGCTCCGATTTATGTGGCTAAGCATCAAAAACGACAGTGAGCAGTAACATTAAGGCTGTACAGAGTTGTATAATTTCAAACCCCACCTTTCTGGGGCTTTTGTTACAGTTTTTTTTTTTCAATTGCTTAAACACAATTTTGAAAAGAGGGCTCCTTTTTTCTAAACACCTCACACAATTAACCAAACACCCCGGTTTGTTTGCAAAATGAAACATATCAGCCAAAACCATAAACAAATTGATAAAAACTATTTTGTTCTCATGTCACTAACACAGTCTTTCAATGATTGTACACTGTTTCAGTCTATTACATACTACCGTAATAAATTCAAAACACATTTGTAAAAACCCTTTTTTAAGAAATAATGATGAAATTTATTCAGAAATATTGTTTGAGAGCATGGTTATGGGATAATTTAGATGACAAAAATATATTGACAAACCCAATACATTCTTCATGATTACTTTGAGGTATACAGAGAAAGTACACAAGTACTCTAAACGTACCAAGCACTGCTGCTACAACACTGATGCTGCAGACTGAAAATATTTATTTCTTACCATATACTCAGTTATAGTAACATGTCAATCAACAAGGAAAATCAGAACAAAATAGTAGTTTTCTTCTCTGTAGACAAACAGGACGGAGGGAAGCTGGACTGAGAGTTCAGCCAAATCTCACATACAGCAGCGACAGTGATTCTTCTTCTTTGTTCAGGTGTTATCACTTCTTCAAGTCCCTCTGCTCTCTATCTCTTCCTCTACCTCCTTCTCCTCTTTCAGCTCCTCCCCTCATTCTCACTCTTCTTCCTCTAACTCCCTCCATTTTTGTTGAAGACAGGTGAACTCACCTGCTGGCTTTTATACCTACCTGAGTGCTGTATTTTCAATTTAGCACGTGTGTTTCCACACCAGGTCGATGTGCTTATCCAGTTTGTTCATTAGTGTGTTCACTGGCAAGCCGGGGCTTTGTAATGAGAAGGAAATAGCCTTACAATCCTCATCTGTGTCTAAGGTGTGAAAATGTGTGTAGAGTTTTACAACACACTGTGTGTAATATTTTGCAAAAAGTGTGAAGCTGAGTCTGTGCTTATTGTTGTGCAACTCTGCACAGGTGTTTTGCTTCTTGTGTGTAAAGATTTGTTACAGTTTTTTACGGTTGTTTACACACTAAAACAAAAAATTTCACACAATTAACAAATCTTTACACACAAGAAGCAAAAAAATAAATATTTTCATTCTTCAGCATCAGTGTTGTGCAGTGCTTGGTACGTTTATAGTATTTGTGTACTTTCTCTGTATACCTCAAAGTAATCATGAAGAATGTATTGGGTTTGTCAATATATTTTTGTCATCTAAGTTATCCCATAACCATGCTCTCAAACAATATTACTGAATAAATTCCATCACTATTTCTTAAAAAAGGGTTTTTACAAATGTGTTATGAATTTATTACGGTAGTATGTAACAGATGCAAACAGTGTACAATTATTGAAAGACTGTCAATTTGTTCATGGTTTTGGCTGATATGTTTCATTTTGCAAACAAACTGGGGTGTTCTGCAAATTGGGTGTAGTGTTTGGTTAATTGTGTGAGGTGTTTAGAAAAAAGAAGCCCTGTTTTCAAAATTGTGTGTAAACAATTGAAAAAAACTGTAATTGTGTGAAAATTTTCAATTTAGTGTGTAAACAACCGTAAAAAACTGTAAATCAATGACCTAGGCAACTCTTAAAGGGTAAACAAATTAATAACGATTAATAGCCTAATTAATAACTGATAACATTAACGCATTAATAAGAAGAACAAAGTTCTAGCCTGCACATCTCTGTGGAAAATCTTACAGGTACTGTCCGTTGTGCTGAATCTACTTCAGCAGGTACTGTCCATGGTGCTGAATCTGCCTCAGCGGGTACTGCCGTGGTGCTGAATCCACCTCAGCAGGTACTGTTCGTGGTGCTGCCTCCGCCTCAGCGGGCACCATCCGTGGTTCTGAGTCTGTCTCATCAGGTTTACAGTTTTTCTCAATTGCTAAGACACATTTCTCGAAAGCTGCTCTCCTTTTCTCTAAACTGTGAACACAAAACCCAGTTTTCAAGCTACATTCACAAAACCTCAGACTCCTCTTGCAAAACCAAACTTTCACCACAAAACAGTTCAATCTGTGCTCAAAACTGAACTGTGTTGTCAAATTAAGCCCCGAGTCAATCAAAATTAAAAACACTACTGAGCAGTCACTAAACACTACATAGAAAAATAGAAAGCACAATGCTCAGGACATGAAGCTGTAGAAATAAATGTTTATTGTTCACTGTAGGCTAAATGCATGTTGCAAAACAAAAAACCTGTGCATTTAGCACTTGTACATAGTAAAAAAAAAAAAAAAAAAACTACAAAAAACAGAAATCTTGTGCATTTACAAGTAGCACTTGCAATACAAAAACAAACAGAAATCTTGTGCATTTAGCACTTGTATACAGTAAGCCTACGTAAAAATAAAGTACAAAAATATACATGGAATACTAGGCCTACAAACAGTTAGCCTAACCCTCCATTACAATACTACAGTACATTGGCACAGTGATGTACTGAAACATATATTTACTTACAGTACACTGTGGTACAGTATATAGTATAGTCATACAGTAATTGCTGTCAACATTTATATACTATAATGTCAAAAAAGGTAATTACCTGTTCTCTTCTCTAAATCCTCGGATTATGGTGGACACAGTGAGTCTACTGATGTTTGGTTGTACCCTTTGTCCGGCCTCCCTCATGCTCATACCATGGACAAGAACATGGTCAATCACAGTAGCTGTGATTTCATCAGATATTACTGTTCTTTGTCTTCGCTGACCACCTCGTCCTCCTCGACCTCCTCGACCACCTCTCACACGAACTCCTCCTCTCAGATTTCTATCCATTGTAGTGCCTCACAAAGCAGTGCTCTCTGAACTGGCTTATATATGTTCCCTCACATCATTAGCCACAAGTGTGATCAATTTTGAGTTGTTGTGTTCAACCAGTGACACCTGTGCTTTACTTGTGTTTGTCTTTTGCTCCCTGTGCTCACAATTATGCAACACAAGTGCATAACAGTGAGAAAATGTGTATAAACTTGTCAAAGAAGTGCAAAATGTGTTTTAGTGGCTGAGAATATGTCTGCAAGTTGTGTATAACTATGCGAAAAGTGCTTAAGGTTCTGCCAAAAGGATGACCGATTCAATAAATGGGTTCAGAGAAGAGGGTTTAGTGTTTTAGCAATTGAGAAATACTGTAATAGGCCTTCCCCGTTTGTTTTATTGTAGTTCGTTGTTACATTTCCATCTTTTTATAATGTTTTGAACATTTTTGTTTTGTGATTTTAATTTGTGAAACTCATTAAATGTGGTTCACTACGAGAAATACAGTGGTGGAAAAAAGTTTTTGGACACCCTTAAAATTTTACACAATCTCAAATATTATCATGAAATATTTGTGGAAAAATCTTTTTTGTGTTTCAAAAGGTGTGGCTGCATTAGACAGATACAAACAAATACAAATTATATTTTTTTGTTTATTGTTTACAAGAAAAACTAACAAAACTAAATTCTTGACAGTTAAAATATGTCAGTTCTCAACATTGTCGGTATCAAAGTCAACAAATAACGGAGAATGTGTTCAAAACTGAACAAAAAATAAATAAACCATCACATCATCAAATTAATATTTAGTAGTCCTGCCATTGGCATGTAGTAGAGCTCTAATCCTGGCTGGCATGCTCCCCACGAGCCTTTCACACTGTTGAGGGGTAATCTTGTCCAATTCTTCTTGAATTACTGCTTTTAATTCTTCTAAATTCTTTGGTTTACGCTTTGAAACAGACCTTTTGATAATCCACCACAGATTTTCAATGGGGCTCATGTCCGGGGACTGAGCTGGCCACTCTAAGACCTGGATACTGTGCTCCTGCAGCCAAGTTCTACTGGCCTTGGATGTGTGGCAAGGGGCATTATCTTGTTGAAACATCCAGTTTTTACCCGACAGAACAGTGCACGCGCAGAAGGAGCATGTGGGTTTCGAGAATGGTACAATACTTGGCAGAGTTCAATGTGTCATCACAGACAGTGAGATGACCAACACCAGCAGCACTCATGCATCCCCAAACCATGATACTGCCTCCACCATGCTTGACAGTAGGTACTATACATACTGGAGATAATGCTTGGCCTGGCCTTGTGCATACCCTCACATTAGTAGGAGGAAGATAAAGCTGGAAACTGGACTTATCTGACCACAGAATCTTCTTCCAATTCCTGGCTGTCCAGTTCTTGTGTGCCTGGGCCCAATGACACCAGGCTAACCTCTGTTTCTCATTGATCAGGGGCTTCCTGATAGCCTTGTAGGACCTTAAGCCATGATCTAAAAGTCGGCCACGTACAGTGCGGGTGGAACACTGGACACCAGTTTGGTTTGACCACTGCTGCTGAAGCTCCTGTGATGTCATTCGGCGGTTTTGCCTGCACATGCGGATCAGGATGCGGTCATTTCTTGCTGAAGAAACCCTTGGACGCCCAGATCTTGGTTTGTCTTCCAAGCTGTTGGTTCGTCTGTATTTCTGCAGAGTGTATCCAACTGCTGAAGGACTGCATCTGCACTTCCTGGCTATCTGGCGGCAGCTGTACCCTTCCTAGCTGAGAATCTTCAGGCGTGTTTCCTGCATTAGGTTCCTTACTTTAGCCATTTTTGTGTCTAAAGAACTTTCAGATGTGCTGGCTTTATATAGACACGAAGCTTGGCAACAAAAATTGTGTCTTTTAATAATAAGAACGACCTTCATCACTGGTACCAAAATGACCCAATACTCAAAATGTATTATGTATTTTTATGGAATCAATCAATTTTAATTTTTTAATGGCTTTTTTAGGATTTGTTTTGTATTTTGGCTGTAACTATACTAAAAGAAATTGCACTTGAAGACTTAAGAGTGATTCTTAATGCAATATTTCACAAATGCATGGGGTGTCCGAAAACTTTTTTCCACCACTGTATATGTTTAATGATATTCCTTGTGTAAAGCACAAGTAGTTTCCCTGAAAGAAGACGGTGCAAAAAAAAAACTGAAGACTTTTGTTTCCTCATTTTCTGATGTGCTGGTTTTTTTCTGACTTTTGAATATTTATTGACTGTTGTGAATCAAGAGTCACTTTTCCAAAGACCCAGTTCTCATTGACTGAAATGCACTGCTGTCCACTTTCATGAGTGACTTGGCTCCCTCTAGTGGGACTTTAGAGACATGACAGTGATTCAATGTGATGATTATGAATCGAGTTTGGAAATCATGTTGATGTCCACAGTTTACCATGCACTTGATATGCATTTAGTGTGCAAATAGAAATAAACCACGCACATGTAATGAATGCTTAAGCCAGAGCTGACATACCAGCCCCTTTTCTGGGATTTGGAAACTCAAACTGTTGACTGAAAGCTACAAATCCTTCACAAAGTCGATAACATCCTCCCAGTGTGCACACTGTTGACCATTAGCTCTCAGTCTCCCGATCAAAGGCTTGTTCCTGACGATAACGCCTTGCATTAGAAGAGCTGTCAGAAGGAAAGTCCTTCATAAACTCATCCTGAGCTTGTTATGTGAGGCAAAACTCTATCAACAAACTTCTTCCATTATACCTCATCAAAAGCCTGACTAAACTAAATGTGTCTTTATTCTACAAAAATCAGGCTAATTACAGTTTTTCTCATTTGCTAAAACAGTAAACTTCATTCTCTGAACCAAATTCTCAGTGGCCTAAACTCATTTTTCCAATCAAAATTGTAAAAACTGACAGCTAAATGTGAACACAACTCCAACACAGCTGTCACCTTTTACACACAACAAGTCAAAACTGAACACACATGTTTCTAATGATGTGGTCAGACCAACTGGGCAGGATAAAGGTCAGTTCAGAGTGCACAGGTGGCACATGTGCATTGATTGTGCTGTAATGTGCTTTTCATTTAGTTTTATTTTTTGTTATGAAAGTGCTGAATGCAGTGTAGATATTGCTTTGTCTACAATATTATTTTGCTAAATGCATTTACAACAAACATTTTCTGCTAACTACACACCCTGGATGCTGTCTCCTAAATTATTTTATGTAGTGTCTTAACGAATGCTCTGAGGAGACTTTATTTTTACTTCTTGTGTGTCTGACCTGAACAAATTGTTTGGTTTTGAACACAGAGTAACTGGTTTTGAGGTGATAGTTTGATTTTGATGGAAAAGTCTGGGGTTTTGTGAATGTAGTTTGAGGTTTTGGACTTGTGTTTAAGGCTTTAAAAAAATGGGTGGAGGTTTCAAGATATGTGTTTTAGCAATTGGGAAAAACTGTAATCGACTTACAGCAGGGAGGTGGAACCAGTGTCAAATGTTCTGCACAAGCCCAATCAAATACAAACTTCAAAAGAAAATGGAAAAACTGGTGGGAAAAAAAACATTCAGGTTTTAAAAGCATTGTCGACACAGACTTCTGAAAAAACAAGTTACATGAATACATTTTATCCTAACATACAATATAATGCACAGTGAAATGTTTAAATATTTACAACCTCAACCTCATGAAAAGAGCCATATTCTTTAAAGCTGACTTGTGTTCAGTATATATGAGCATGAGCTGTTTTACATACAGATAATTACATATGTACATTGTTTTATGATGACCATAGTTGACACTTCTGTCATTGGCATAATTCTGCTTTCTTTACCAGATCTCTCCAAAAATATATACTTTTAATCTGAATGTAGCTACTCTTTTAAATAAAGATTAAATAACAGCATGTAGTAATAATAAACCAGACAGCCCTGATGTGTTCAGACTCTGGGTTTTTTCTGGACTGTGCTATATAAATCAGATGGATCCTCCTCAGCGTCCTGGCTTCTGCTGCTGAGATAGAAAAAAAAATGGATTAGTGCTTTCTGAAGATATGAAGATACAATATTACACAATGAAGGCTAATGAAAAAACATTGATTAAAACAGGTTTGAAGAAGTTACACAAGCAAATACAACAAAAAGTTGGTTATAATAAAAAAGCCTCATGTATTTTAAATTGACTAAGGATGATAGTGTGCCTGTGAAGCTTCATTTAGCTGTCATGTGAAGGGAGGAGCTGCTCACCTGGGCTCTGATTTGTCTGGTTTAAATTTGACAGCAGCATATTGGACTTCCTCCTCTTCCTCTCTCTGGGGCTGAAGTATATTAATGTTGGAGTAGAGACAATCCTCATTGTTCTTCGAGAAGTGGACGGAGGCATAGAGGAGCTCATTCTGCTGCCCTGTCTGTTGTGTCTGTGCTGCAGCTGATATGGTGTCATACAAAGGGTTTAACTAAAGGACAGACGACATGGAGACAAAATTACATTACATTTTGGAATACTCACTTTCTGACCCGACACCTCCACCCACACAGTCCCAACCCAATGGATCTTCAGTTTCCACTCCTACGACCTTTTTATATCCTCCAGTGCACAACAATGTAGGACAGCACTGACTGTGCGACCGGATACATTACAGCTACACAGTCTGCACCTCAATCTCAACACACTATTATCAGCATTATAATTATAATATTTGGGATTTTTATATACATTACTGATTAGTTGGGTTAAATTAAGTTTGGATCTTTTTCATGTATATATATTTGTGTTTAAAGAACTGTCTTGTTGGCTGTTTTTAATGCTCCTGTTATTTTCAAATTTACTTACATGTTTTATAAATTGGTATTAATTTGATCCCACTAATTTAAACCTACAGAAATAGATTATAATAAAAAGTGCCACCCAACTTTTTCTGTCAGGTATTTTGTGCTTCTCGATGACCTAAATAAGTTTTTTTTTTTTTGCCTCCCCAGTGTCATAATGAACTGGACTGGTTCTTTCACTACTACAGGTGTGGCTCTGTTGCAACAGGTGTGTAACAGGTGTGGTTATGTTACTCCAGAGGTAGTTATGTTACAGCTGTAGTAATGTTTCTACAGGTGTGGTTATTTTAGTACAGTTGTGGTTACAGGTATGTTATGTTACTAGAGGTTTGCTGATGTTCGGTGAGGAGCCTAAAGCCAGACTGTGTGAGGAAAGGGTTTGTTTGTTTGTTTGTTTGTTTGTTTGTTTGTTTGTTGCACTGGAGTCTTTTGAATTCCTCCTCCTTACCTGTAGATTGTTGTCTGAGCTTTGTCTAGCTTCAGATGGTTGTTTGGAGCCCTTCTTTCTTCTGCTTTGAGAGTGAATGAACAAATGAACAACAGATCAGCTGAATCACTGTGCAAATATTTGAAACTGTAGATATTTTGTACAAAATCATGGAAAAAATTCCTCACCTAATCCACAGGAAGACGAAGATGAGCATGATCACCAGGAAACCAGTAGCGGTTACAGCAGCAACACTAGTTTTCCAAGCAGCTGTGGAATTGTGATCAAATGAATAAACTGACAATTATTTAGGGGATTTCAGAATATTTGTATTTGGTTTACAGAGTGGTAGTTGGACAAAAAACAACAATATGTACTGTAGTTTATTTGCTGATAAAATCAGAGTCATATTTTTTTATGTTAATTTGGATAAGACAACTCATTTTAAGAAAATATGTCACTCAAAATAATGCAAGCACCATTCTAAAACCACACATTATTTTGTTGAAGATCTTATGTAATGTGAAGGGCAATTGCCGTTTTGGCTAATTTCCTGCATTTCTCTGTTACATCACCATAATCAGTTTCCAGTGATCTTATCATGCAGTGAGATTTTAGCTAGCTTCCTTTGTCTTTCAAAGAAGAAATTACAGTTTGACACAATCAGAGAACGCATTTCCCTCTCAAGTACTTTTAATCTTAGAAGTGAGCCGGATTGTCAGCTGCTTCTGTTTTCACTCCCATTTATGTCACATCCTCAAGAAGAAACTGGGAATTGCTCCTGAATCTTAATTCAGCCACACATTCCATACATAAAAGCTGGCATGACAGCATCCTGCTTCAGAAATCCCAGAACATTTAATCAAATTCGGGCACCGAAGAAGACTGGGTCGCCAGTCTTCTCAAGTCTAACATCACAACATCCAAGACCTACACACTGCTCACTCTAATAAGAAGGTTTTGGAGGTCCACTAAACCCTCCCTTCCACTGCTTCTCATAACATACTGTTGTCATTATTAAAGGTTTGCTTCTCAACTTGTTAGTTAGCATGATCCAAATTAATCTTAATTGCCTACTTGCCTTAACACATCTATTCAATCTTGTTTTTCTGTGCCATCATCCCTCCTTCAGTTCTTCTTCCTCCAATCTCTACTTACAGTCAAGCTCCTCCAAATGGGCTCCAATAAGCCCGAGAACTTCAGCAGAAACTAAACCAACGTCTTCCTCACACCTCTGAGGTAACATCAGTCACCCAACTATACTCTGATGACAGTACGGATGACTCATGGCTTTTAAGACAATCTCATTCTCTCTCCGTTGCACTGTAAAAGTTTTGTTTTATAACCAGTCGTTGGTGTGATGCTTAGCTTGTTAATTGCCTTCTAATATATTTAGAAATTATTTAGGCAAAGCCATTTTTCCATTTGAACCTAATAATCAGCTAGTCGCATTCAGCCCCAACCCCTAAGCCTTAACCCTAACTCTGCTCAAAAGCAGCGCGTCTGTTACCAACCAAGTTTAGCAGAAACTCTACTGACTATCAGTGATTACAAGCCGAGGGAAGAGCGAGCTGGAAAACACCTGACCGCTACTGAAGAGAGACGCCACTGTGTGTGTGTGTGTGTGTGTGTGTGTGTGTGTGTGTGTGTGTGCGTGTGTGCGTGTGTGTGTGCGTGAGCGGGGCACACGACGTAGGGGAGGGTCGCTGTGTGTGTTGTGTGTGAGTGGCGCACCACTGTACTGTGTGTATGTAGGGGAGGGGCGCTGTGTGTGACTGGCCTATCACACAACGTGGACACAGTCAGCTACGTAATGAAGAGGAATGAAATGAAAAGAATAAATAAATGAATAAATGTAGAAATAAATAAAAGTATAAATAAATAAATGCAAAAATAAATATATAAATACACAAATGAATAAATAAATGTAGAAATAAATAAATAAATAAATGTAAAAATAAATAAATAAATGTATGCATAAATGTATAAATACACAAATAAATAAATAAATAAATGCATGAATAAAAACAGAAATAAATAAATAAATAAATGTAGAAATATTTATTAATTTAATTATTTATGCATTTATATATTTATATGCGTATTTATTTATTTATTCATTTATTTATTGTTTTGTCATTTTTCGTCCCTCATACCGGTGCCACGGCCAGCCCGCCTGATGCCGGCCGATGACTTTTTTATTCAAACAAGATTTTGTCCATATAAAAAGTAGCCTATTTTTCCAAAAAAGGGTCTTGAAAAGATCTTTTGCAGATGCACCCTGACGTAACACGTCCGTGCACTCCGTCAGTGGTGTTTGAAAGATGGAAAATAGAAAGAGCTAACCTAACCCTAACCCTGTTAGCGAGACAGATAAAAAAGGAATCAGAAGATAGAACAATTCTTAAAATTAGGAAGCAAGATGGATGCATTACAATGGACCCATTTCAAATTAATGATACTTTTAAAACATATTACACAGAATTATATACTTCTACCTCACAGTATGAGCCGGATGAGTGTAAATCCTTTTTAGATCATATTTCCCTACCTACTTTAACACAAGTTGATAGACTAAGTTTGGAAAAAGATATATCCTCAGAAGAACTTATGTCTGTTATGGCAACACTTCAAAATGGTAAAGCACCAGGTTTAGATGGCCTGCCAATTGAGTTTTATAGACATTTTTCTAATTATTTATTGCCTCTTTTTATTGCTATGATCAATGCTTGTTTTAGGAAAGGCCGTCTTCCTCAGTCTTTATGTTTGGCATCTATAACCCTTCTACACAAGAAAGATAAAGATCCTCTCCAATGTGCCTCTTATAGGCCAATTTCAGTTCTCAATGCAGATTATAAAATTATTGCAAAAGTTCTTGCACTACGGCTCGAAAAAGTTTTGCCTAGTCTTATTCATCTAGACCAAACTGGGTTTGTTCGTGGTCGTATCTCTACCGACAATTTACGTAGGTACTTTAATATTCTTTATCATGCTAATGAATTAATTTCCCAGAATGTTATTCTCTCCATTGATGCTGAAAAAACATTTGATAGAGTTGAATGGAAATATCTTATGTTTGCCCTTAAGAGGTTTAATTTCGGTCCAAAGTTTTGTCACTGGGTATCAACTCTTTATAGTTCTCCTATGGCTGTTGTAAAAACAAACTCCAACTATTCTAAACCGTTTGTACTATCTAGAGGCACTAGACAAGGCTGCCCGATGTCTCCGGCATTGTTTGCCATTGTTATCGAGCCGTTAGCTGCAATGATTAGATCTCATGGTTATATTAAAGGTATTAAGATTGGGAGAGAGGAGCATCTCATATCTCTGTATGCTGATGATATCTTGTTGTATATTCATGACCCCTTATATTCAATACCATTTATTTTAGCATTATTTGAAAAGTTTGGGAAGTTATCAGGCTTTAAAGTTAATTGGGACAAAACAGAGATAATGCCAATTTCCAATTTTGACCATACTTTATTGAAGAGTTGTTATAACTGGAAATGGTCAACTAAATGTATTAAGTACTTGGGTATGTTTATCCCTAGAAAATTGGATGATACTTTTAATTTGAATTACCTTCCATTACTTAATAAAATAACAGAGGAATTAAAGAGGATGGGACATCTTCCCATTTCTCTTGTGGGTAGGGTTAACATAGTTAAAATGTCCGTTTTGCCTAAGTTTTTATATTTATTTCAAAATCTTCCGATTAATCCACCTCAGTCTTTCTTTAAAAAAGTACACAGTTTAGTTTCTTCCTTTATATGGAACAATAAAACTCCACGTGTTCGGATGTCAGTGTTACATTTACCATATGAATCTGGTGGCCTGAAACTTCCCAATTTTTATTACTATTTCTTGTCAGCTCAACTTACTCAATTTAAACAATGGTTTTTAGATAATTCATGTTCATGGAAAAGAATAGAAACCCTGGATGTTTCCCCTTACAGATTGAAACATTTACCATATATTGAGCTTAAAGAAGTGAACAAAATTACTAAGAATCCGGTTATATTAAATAGTCTCAGTGTTTGGAAATTGTCTCATAAATTGTTAGGTTACAAGATTTCCCTTTCTCCCTTTTCTCCAATTTGGAAGAATACAAGTATTACATGCTGTAAGGATGACACCTTTATTCTTTGGTATGACAAAGGTATCCAGGAATTCTGTCATCTGTTTGAAAATGGGACGTTTCTTTCATTTGATCAGCTACAACAGAAATATGGATTACCTTCTTCCCATTTATATCGATTCTTTCAAATAAGACATGTAGTAAATACTGTAAATGGTTCTCTTCAAGAACCTACACAATCAAAAATTGATGGTATATTAAATAATAAGCAGCAGAACAAGGAAAAAGTTATTTCTAAGATCTACAACATTTTCGCTGAATGTTCTGTTATAAATACTGATAGTTTAAGATGTAAGTGGGAACAAGATCTTCATATAGATATACAGAAAGAGGATTGGTCTTACATTTGTAGGCAAGTTCATAAATGTTCTTACAATTTAAGGCATAAACTAGCTCTATTTAAGATGATACACAGGATTTATTACACGCCAGAGAAATTACATAAAATGAACAGTGAGATGTCATTTCTCTGCTGGCGTTGTAAGAAACAAAAAGGAACATTTCTTCATATGTTTTGGTCATGTGACATACTTTCTTTCTTTTGGAATTCTGTTACCAAGTTGATATCTCAATGTCTACATGTATATGTCTCTTTGTCACCTCGCTTATGTCTTTTGGGAACTAGTATGTCTGATAAGTGGAACAAATATCAATGCAGATATATAGATCTTGCTATGTTGGCAGCCAGGAAATGTATAACTTTGAATTGGAAAGAATCTAAACCCCCAGTATTAGTCCACTGGTGGAACGAACTCTCAAGCTATCTTACACTTGACAATATTTATTACAAGAGTAAAGGCAGATCCTCAGACTTTTTAAAAACATGGCAATCTCATATAGAATTTGATTTTAAGAATTTCTTAGGCCAATGTAAGGCATAGTGACAAGGACAAGACCTGAGTGCAATGGTCTGTGTTGTTTTGTTGTTTTGTTCGTTTCAAGTGGGGTCTCCCCACCTTTTATGTCTGCTTGTTTTGTTAGGATTTTGGTTTTGTTGTCTTGTTTCTGTCTTGTTTTGAGGGTATACATTTGGATATTATTTTAGTTCCCTTTTTTTTTTTTATTTATTTTATTTATTTTATATAGGAAAATTGCGACATGAAGTGTTTCTTACTTTTTTCCCCTACATCATGACGTATGGTAGGAAGACTACCTAATTATCTAATTATTATTTTCAATTAGTGCAATGAGTAGAACTTTTTGTTCGAATATTTGGCTTGATTATAGCACTTAGGAAATATGTCTTGGTGTGTATGGATTTTGAGTTATTTAACTTTTGATTGTTTTTTCTACACTGCCAAGTCTCCTTTTTCTCTGAGGGAAGTTGAGTTGTGGGAGGTTTTGTGTTCTATATTTGTATATCCCTCCTGCTGTGATAAATATGTGTATATGTATAAAAGAAAAAATAAAATATTAAAAAAAAAAAAAAAAAAAAAAAAAAAAAAGAAAATAGAAAGAGCAAGGGTGGCGTGGAGAAGGCAAGAATTACAGTTTTTCTTGTTTGCTAAAACACAAAAACTGGTTCCTGAACCTTTTTGTCATTCCCAGAAGCACATACACATTTCCCATAACCATAAACACAATTCACCTGTTTCCACACGTTTCAATATTCAAAACTCTTTCTGCAAAACCTTACACAAAAGTGGCCAGATAATCATTCATTGCACTGTTCATTCAGCAAACACATGCTGTCAATATAATTAACTCAAGTTATCATGACCTAAACTCAGAGACCACACCTTTCTCCAAGTGCAAACACTCAGCCTAAAAATTGTTAACACACCAATCAGAATTGTGGGTCAATAAATAGGGCCTGGAGACATGTTCATGTGCTTCGGAACAGTGGATCGCAACCATGCCGAGGTTGGTGGACAACAAAGAGGAAGAGGAAGAGGATGAAGCAACTTTACCGTGTGCCTTTTGAGAGGAATTCTGACAGGGTTAAGGAGCAACGATTCCAATATGTGCAGGTTATTTCTATACAACACAGAAATGTTATAGTATGTAGAGTAAAGGCCCATCTTTCATTCCAATACACACAGTACTGTGTTTGAAGTAAAATGTGTGTTTTTGACTCCTGTAGAGAAGCTTTGAGATGGATGCCATGACTGACCCTCATGAGTACATCTCTCAGGCGCAAAAGGGGCCGCAACATCATTGGACACCGAGCAATCACACAAGTTCCAGGCCAGAGGGGAGGCAAGATCGCCATGTGTGCAGCTATTAGCAATCGTGGCATCCTCCACCGCCATGCCATACTGGGTCCACAAGGGGATATTTCCCACGCTGCCTGGCAAGAGCAGACATAATGTGTGATGTTGACGAAATACTATGGCCTGACCCTGACCTGAGACAAGATCATGCTAATGCTGTTGCCGATGCTGATGCTGATGAACCTGTATATGTGCTGAATATGGAAATACTGTGAATAAAACCTATTGTGGACATTTTGGTGGCAGTGTTTTGAATTAATCCCTCCAGTGTGTAACAAACACTCATGTAGTCTGTGTTTTGACAGCTTGTGTGTGTTGTCTGAGGGTAAAAACTAATTGGGACACAGAAGTTGGATGTTTGTACCATTGGGTGTGACTTTTTAGAATTGTGTATGAAGATTTGAGAAAATGGTGAGTTGTTCCAGGAATTGCGTCTAAGCAATTGAGAAAAACTGTAAAATGAGGAAAGCTCTGGAAACAAACGCATCCAAATGTGCTAAAATTGGCAACTTTTTCACTAAAACGAGCTCGCGGTTTGAAACGACAAATGAGGACGATGAAACGGGTAAGACAAGATGTTGAAGGGCATTGCTCCTGTCAGTATGGAAGGAACAGGTGTGTGAGTCTATGAACAAGCAAGCATTAGTTCCAATATAACCACTTTCTATGCTCAAACGATAGTAGTGACCCTTTATGTTTGTTTGTTTTTTTTAATAATAATAGGTCGTGATCTAAAGTGGGCTGGTCTGAGGCATGAAACTCCAGGGCTGAAAATGAGTCCCACTCTGGCCCTGGTTCAGACCTGCACTTCACACTGACCATTTGTAACTGGATCACTTTATGCAGATGTTAAAACCGAGTATGAATAGTGTTTTTGCTATGTACGCTGACGTTATCAATGCATTATGAAGCCGTTAAGAAAAAACACCTCCATTATAACTGGGGTCTGTTTGTGTTAATTTGTGCACTTATGTGTGAGCTTGTTTATTCATGAGTTATGCTCCTTGCATCCTGGAGTATATACAGGATTTAAAGCCTATGCTCTTAAGCATGCATAGAGTCCATCCATATGCCAAGCAGCTCAGTAAAAGTTGGTGTTGTGATGTATTGGTTGGACCCTACAAAAAGTTTATCCAGTGTCTGAAATGTTGACAGCACCTGTAACATTTAAGTTTTTCATTACATAACAATGACATTACATAGCATGACAATGTGTTATGTTAAGACACAGATGACCTGTGGTACAGGACAGAGGATGTGTGTGTGAAGGTGAATGAGCATGACTTACCTGCTGCAACATTCAACTGTAAAGTGGAGCGATGATGTCCTCTTCTGTTTTGGACTTCACAGTAATATTCTCCACTGTGTTCAGATGTGATGTCAGTGATGGTGAAGGTCTGTCCCAATGCTTTTGGGGAGGCTTCATTGTTCTTGTACCAGGTATAATTAGCTGCTGGGTTAGCATCACTGCTGCAGGTCAGATTCACTGAACTGCCCTCGACTATTTCACCAGAGGGACTCACCGACACTGAGGGAACCTTCGGAGGATCTGGAGGACATGACATTAACTACAACGATGCACGATATTCAGTTATTTTGTCAAATATCCAATATGCCATTATTTTTAGATTGCCTATATCAATATATGCATATATTTTTATTATACATTTTTTCACCTTATTGTAGATATCTGTGAGAAGGAAGTTTTTTGTACTTCATAACTGAAATGGTTTTTCGTACACTCTACTCTCATTGCAGTTTGTAATCTCTTGGAAGACGTGCTTTTTTGGACCTAATTCACTGATTCACTAAAAATCCACTTTGAACATTAAACACTCTTATAGAAGTGCTGCTATCTGACAAAAGATTAAATTATTTCACTGACAATCAAATCTCTCCACAGGAAAGAAGTCTAAACCATTTTGTTGATTTTTGTAGGAAATGTAGGCAATCATTAGTTAAGCATCATAACCTCTGAAATGGACTGACTGTCACAGACTTATGACACATACTGCACTTGTAAAGAGGTTGTCAACCAAAGACATTTGCTAAAATTTTCTACTTAAACTGGACATTTAAGAATACAAAACATTGCAGACTGCTGATACAGTATTTAACAGTGCATCCAAAGGTGGATTTTTCCTTTGAAAAAATTGTACTTGTTTTTTCAGATTAAGCTTCTCAGGCCGGGCTATATAAAACATACTTTCTAATATTTTCTGCTTACATTGGACATCAATGAAGTAAGATGTAGAGTTTTGTCCATATTGATTCTCAGACTGACAGTGGTATGTCCCTGTGTCCTCAGAGCTGATGGAGGTGAAGTGATAACTTCCGTCTGGTAATTGAAGCAGAGTTTGGTTCTCCTTGTACCAGGTATAAGTAGCTGCTGGGTTAGCATCACTGCTGCAAGTCAGAGTCACTGAACTGTCCTCCACTATTTCACCAGAGGGACTCACCAACACTGAGGGAACCTTCGGAGCATCTGGAGGACATCATGTTAACATACATTATATTAAAGAAGAAGGATGTGTTTTGTCATGGAACAATTAAAATAGCTGTGAGATTGCAGTATCTGAAAGATTAGAGAAGCAGGCCTCTGAATGAAGCTGAAAGTCATGTTGATGAATTGTAAAAGCCAAATAACTGACAGTAATAAGAGGCAAAGATGTCAGTGGAAAACTCTGACATGCTGCTATGTTACCGTGATAGTGACATGTGGTGGAATAAACTCACACACTGAAGGAGAGCGGAAACCCTCATGTCCTTTTAGAGCACAAGAATAGCTGTCATCAGGATAGATTTTGACTGTGTAATGAGAAGAAGTTCCTTCCATAGTTTTCACTTCATTCTTGTACCAGATGTAGAAAGGACGAGCAGCTTGACTGCAAATGCTGCGACACTTCAGCTCTGCCTCTGTATAATTCTGGTGGATTGAAGATCTGATCACCTCCACCTGGAGATCTGGATATATGAACATATAACAGAAATGTCACAAAAAAACAAAAACAAACAAACAAACAAACAAAAAATAATACTCAAATACACAAATGTACAGTATCAAATGAATAAATAGATAAATACCAGTTCCCAGATGTTAAATATTGTGAGGTATTAAGTAAATTAATTGATGGATGATATAAATTCAGTCTGAATAGGTGAATGTAAAAACTTAATAATCTCTTTCAAGTTGAAATTATTCCACCATAAATATTCAGTACTATTCACCACATTTGCTTGCCATGAGGTAGATTAATTTTGTCTGTAATGTATCAGTTTGTGTTCAGCAGTACCTGTGACAGTCAGAGTTGTACCAGGTAAACTGCTCCTCCATTCAAAGTTGTTCCATGTTCTGAATTTGAAGCGATACTCGGCTGAATCACTCTCTCTCAGCTCAGTGATTCTCAGAGTGGAGCGTCCTCTCTCTTCAATCAGCTGGACACGACCTGCAAACTCTGAGTCCCCACTGAGGTCCTCAGGTTGTGAGGAATAACGCCATCGATCACTACGTTTGAGACGGAACCAGAATTTTGATTTAACATTTTCAGAACTGTTGTATGAACAAGAAATGTCCACTGATGAGCCCTTCACAGCACAGATGCTTCTGTCAGTGTAAGTCACTCTGTTGCAGGTTTGACCGTGGACACCTGAAAGATGAGACAGGTTTTAAACAGCAGCAGTTAGAAGTGCATCATCTCCTGCAGTCATACAAAGACAGAAATTGTGGCATTTAAATATGTTTGAAAACTTAAATGTAATTTATAGGGATTTTTTCTTGTTACCTCTTCGCTACAGAAATTTGCTGTTGAAATTATCAAAAGCAGTAGGACTACCCACAGCTACACTATATTGCCAAAAGTATTGGCTCGTCTGCCTTCACACGCATATGAATGTGAGTGACATCCCATTCTTAAACCATAGGATTCAATATGATGTCGGCCCACCCTTTCCAGCTATAACAGCTTCAACTCTTCTTGGAAGGCTTTCCACAAGGTGAGGAGTGTGTTTATGGAAATTTTTGACCATTCTTCCAGAAGTGCATTTGTGAGGTCAGACACTGATGTTGGAGGAGCTGTTTGGCCGTGGAAACCCATTCCATGAAGCTCTCTACGCACTGTTCTTGAGCTAATCTGAAGATCACATTAAGTTTGGAAGTGTGTAGCTATTGACTCTGCAGAAAGTTGGTGACCTCTGCGCACTATGCGCCTTAGCATCCACTGACCCCTGTGATTTTATGTGGCCTATTACATTACTATCACAGCACCACGCTGGAATTCACTGAGCTCCTGAGAGCGACCGATTCTTCCACAAATGTTTGTAGAAGTAGTCTGCATGCCTAGGTGCTTGATTTTATACACATGTGGCCATGGAAGTGATTGGAACATCTGAATTCAATGATTTGGATAGCTGAGTGAATACTTTTGGCAATATAGTGTATCTGCAAGTTATGAATTACCCAGTAAAACTCCAGATAAAACACTTAATATACTGGATTTAACAAAGGTTGTGGGAAGTCACTGAAAAAACACTATTTGTTATTTGTCTGATAATCAGTGGCCTTGTCCAGACAGCACAAGTATCAAAATCCTGTGCAAACTGGGCTTTTACCCAATAATATTTTCTGAGTTAACTCGGACATCCTGGGTTCAGTTAATCCTGTCTGATTCATGACTATTTGCTGGGACAAAAAGGGATTCAGGTTATTCCCTGAGGAAGGCTATCTGCTGAGACATGTTCATTTTAACAATAAGGTGTATTCGTCTCGGTTTTGCAAGTGTCACGGGAATCCCTTTGTTCCTTGCCCTACTTGTCTTTGCACCTTGGAGTTGTTGTCAGACCATCTACTCGTCATCACTATTTGCTCCCAGACGGTTGTACTGCTTAATATTTCACTGAAGAATTAGAGAAAAGCTGCCAACGTGTAAAATCTAATGGAGTGGTGGGCTGCTTTACAGGCTATCCTCCCCATTTTTTGAGTCAGAAGCCATCAGTGAAAAACATTCTGTCCTGGTGCAGAACATAAGGTAAATGTTCCACCAGTAAGTGTTATGTTTGTGATAATCTGTTGAGTGAACTCACACAATGGAGGAGAGTGGAAATCCTCATATTCCTTTACAGCACAGGAATAGCTGTCTGCAGAATAAAAGTCGCCTGAATAAGAAATTTCTTCGCTAATTTTTTCTCCATTCTTGTACCAGATGAAGGAGGAGGGATGACCAGGTAGACGGCAAACTATGTGGCACTTGAGCTCTGCCCAGGTATAAACACGGTAGCGTACTGATCTGGTCACTTGCACCCGGAAAGCTGTATCTGTGAAGACAATCATGTCAAAATAAAGTAACACATTCCTTAAATACTGTAGATTGTTCAAACAATAGATCACTAAAAATCTGAATGGGGTAGCACACAATTTTAGAATGATGATGATGATGACTGTATAATAATGATCCATAATAATTTGTTTAAAGTTTCGACACTGTGTTAAGTTTCAGTTTGTGTTCAGCAGTACCTGTGACAGTCAGAGTTGTTCCAGGTAAACTGCTCCCCCATTCAAAGTTGTGTGTTTTGAATTTGAAGCGATACTCGGCTGAATCGCTCTCTCTCAGCTCAGTGATTCTCAGAGTGGAGCGTAGTCTCTCTTCAAACAGCTGGACACGACCTGCAAACTCTGAGTCCCCACTGAGGTCCTCAGGTTGAGAGGAATCCCGCCATTGATCACTATGTTTGAGACGGAACCAGAATTTTGATCCAACATCATTTTCAGAACTGTTGTATGAACAAGAAATGTCCACTGATGAGCCCTTCACAACACAGATGCTTCTGTCAGTGTAAGTCACTCTGTTGCAGGTTTGACCGTGGACACCTGAAAGATGAGACAGGTTTTAAACAGCAGCAGTTAGAAGTGCATCATTTCCTGCAGTAATCCAGAGCAGCTTGTATGGAAAACTGACAGCAGTAGTGATGTTGTGTAGCTGGATGGTTGGAGAATAGCTCTCTAACACACACAGGGTGAAGGGGGTTTGATTCTTACTGAGGCCATCCATATTAAACACATGCAGTCCTGGTAGAGTATATTAATTAAAAGTTTCCACCAGGTGGCGTTATATTATTGAGACACTGGAGAAAACTCACACACTGAAGGAGAGTGGAAACCCTCATGTCCTTTCAAAGCACAGGAATAGCTGTCATCAGGATTAAAGTTGCCTCTGTAAGAAGAGGAGGTTCCTTCCTCAATTTTCTCTCCATTCTTGTACCAGACGTAGGAAGGACGATCAGCTGATCGACAAATGCTGCGACACTTCAGCTCCACCTGGCTGCCTGTTACTTTGGTCACCTCCACCTGGAGATCTGCATATGTGAACATGAAACAGAAAAGTCACTGTTTCCTAAACACTCAGTCATAGAAACACACTGTACAAAGTCAGAGTAGCAGTTATAAATAAGTGGCAAATAAGGAAATACACGGATGAATCACCCAATCAAGGTGAATAAGGGACGAAACAAAGTCACAGTGATCATAGATCACCATCAATTTGACATTACATCAGTATCAAAGTATTCAACAGTATTGATATGTTGATATAGCATGAGTCTGATTGAATTTAGCATGTTGATGTTGTTGTATATATCAGTTTATGTTCAGCAGTACCTGTGACAGTCAGAGTTGTACCAGGTAAACTGCTCCTCCATTCAAAGTTGTGTGTTTTGAATTTGAAGCGATACTCGGCTGAATCGCTCTCTCTCAGCTCAGTGATTCTCAGAGTGGAGCGTCCTCTCTCTTCAATCAGCTGGACACGACCTGCAAACTCTGAGTCCCCACTGAGGTCCTCAGGTTGAGAGGAACGCCACCATTGATCACTACGTTTGAGACTGAACCAGAATTTTGATCTAACATCATTTTCAGAACTGTTGTATGAACAGGAAATGTCCACTGATGAGCCCTTCACAGCACAGATGCTTCTGTGAGTGTAAGTCACTCTGTTGCAGGTTTGACCGCGGCCACCTGAAAGATGAGACAGGTTTTAAACAGCAGCAGTTAGAAGTGCATCATTTCCTGCAGTAATCCAGAGCAGCTTGTATGGAAAACTGACAGCAGTAGTGATGTTGTGTAGCTGGATGGTTGGAGAATAGCTCACTAACACACACAGGGTGAAGGGGGGTTGATTCTTATTGAGGTGTGAAAAGATTGAGACACTGGAGAAAACTCACACACTGAAGGAGAGTGGAAACCCTCATGTCCTTGTAAAGTGCAGGAATAGCTGTCCTTATAATTAAAGTTATCTGCATAGGAAGGAGAAGTTCCTTCCTTAAATTTCTGTCCATTCTTGTACCAGATGTAGGAAGGACGAGCAGCTAGAGGACAGCTGCTGAGACACTTCAGCTCTGCCCAGGAAGAAGACCCGTATGTGTTCACCTCTATCCGGAGACCTGGATCCATGAACATGGAGCAGAAATGTCATTGGTCAATACATTTTCAAACACACACACACACACACACACACACACACACATACACACAAACAAACAAACTCAATCACAACCTATCCTAGTATCCTAGATGCTGGCATTAAGTGGAACTGAATTAAAAAGTCATCTGATGAAAATGTTACCTGTGACAGTTAAAGAGACTCCAGGTTCACCAGTGTATCTCCCTTCTGGTTGGCTTGTTATGAACCTGAACTTGTACACAGCTGAGTCACTCTCTCTCAGGTCACTGATTCTCAGTCTGCTGTATGACTTATAACTGCTATAATAAAGATCATTACCATGATACTCCACACGACCTTCATACTCTGAGTCTGATCTCAGATCCACAGGTTCTTTATCCTCCTTACTAAACCACAGTGCTTGTTCAACTCTGGTAACATGGTAATTTCCACTGTTTGGGTATGTGTAGCTGCACTGCATTTCCACTGTTGATCCTTTTAAGGCACAGATCTCAGTAGGAGTGTAAGTCGCTCCCCAGCCATACTGTGCCTGCACCACTGTAACACAGAGCACATCAGAAACCACAATCAGAGTCATAAAAACATTAGAGGACAGACTTTCAGTTGTAATGGACCTGACTCTTAATGTAAAGTATGAACTACATTTCCCAAAACCTCTTTGGGTCTCACATCACCTCACCTCCACTGTAAGCAGCAAATCAATCTTTAAACAATTTCATTCAGGAGAGGAACAATAAAGCTTTTTTTCACTTCCAGTTTGTGAGGCATCATGTCACTTCTGGGGGCTGTATTAATAAAATTTATGATTTCTATAAGGTCAGATCTGGGTTAAGCCGAGGTGAACCAGGTCAAGGGCGGCATACAGATGTTTTGTTTTAGTGCAAAGGAACAGCTGCAGTTGTTCACATGCTTTCACATGGAGGTGTGAAACAGTGCATTATGTAACAACGCTGCATTTTGTAATAACCATTGAAAATGTAAAACATCTCTCCTTCATTTGGTAATAAGACCCATATTTTATAATAGCCAACTGCATTTTGTAATAAAAGACTTTGAATACAAAACAGAATACATTTTCCCACATTTTGAAATTAATTTAGCTTTTAGTTATTCCATGAGCTCATTGTCAAGTTGTGCTTTTTCCTTGTAGATGAATATGTAAAAAATCAGCACATTATGTAATAACATGCCACAGTTACTATCCTCATTTATATGAAGTGCCACACCTACAGTAATTCACTTCAGTGAAATGAACTTAAATTTAAAAACATTTGTGTGTCAAGCCCCGTTTTGACTGATTCCCAACTTTTTAAAGACTATCCAACTGCAGCTTGCTCACTCCAAAACAGAGCCTACCAGGACACACCCACACCAGTCCAAGACACTCCTACTGACAGAGGTTCATTTAAGGGAAAAGTGAGGCGAATGTTTGTAAGATATGATCAAGCCCTCTCCTGCACTCTGCAGACAGACCCCAGATCTTATTACAAAATATGGAAAAATGTATAACATTTTGCATCCAAGGATTTTAATACAAAATGTGGCAAGATATTACAAAATGCGAGTTTTATTACAAAATGAAGGAAAAAAATGATTACAGAATGTGTCATTATTGCACTGATATAAGGTATATTGACAGACCACTGGAATTCAATGAGGTCATTTTACTGAGTAGGATAAAATTTAGAGAATGTAAATAAAAAGTGCGAGATGCATATCATAACACCCAGTCTATATTTTGGTATCTTCTCATAAGTCAAAAGTAAAAAGTCAGTTGCTAACCATTGAGCAAGATAATTTTCTAAATTTACTATAAAATGTTAAAGGCAGAATGAGTAGGATTTTGGACTAGAAGGACTAGAAGTGTGTGTCTGCAGAGACCCTGCCCTCTGCCTAAATTTTCTTGTTTTCCTGAGCTCAGGATGCGTCCATCAGAAACAGACACCTGCCCTCTGTTGATGCTCTGGGCGTCTGTGTAGACAGTCTCATTGATTATAATGGGAGTAATCTGTGTTTTGTTGATGCTCACTTGCTGTGCTTGCAGTTGGGACGATGTGTAAGTGAACAGCATGTGTGTGTTCCAAGTAGGTTAATCTGCATACTCGTAGTGAAACACGACACACACCCTGAGGTAACTTCAAAACCAAGACTACTTTGTTGAGGTTAAGAAAAAGTCCTGGTTAGGGTTAAAGTTCTTCATCATCACGCAGGAACTGAACTCCTCCCTCCCACCTGAACATTGTTTATTGACCCATCCACCACCACAACCACAGCCTGGCAGACCTACTTGTACGGCTCTGAATATTTACCGGCTATCTAATCTGCTTTTTGGGTTTTCTTGCAGTACTTCCGGCTGTTAACATGTGTCATCCTCATACTGATCCATGAAGTTATCTCAGGGTGTGACGTGTTGTACAGCGAGCACACGGTTAGACCCTTCTGATGCATTGAAGAAAATCCTCACGTGATTTCACACAAATAATCGGAATAAAGGCCAAATCAGGTTAAAAATGCTTCATGTAAACACGTCAATCAGAAGATTGTGATCCAATACGGTCCATTCGGAAAGAAATTTCATTCCGAAAGAGAGAGGTGGTTTATGCCGATCATTATTCCGAACGGCGTCCATGTACACATCCATTCGGATCCTGTCTTCCTGGTTGGGGTAAAATTATCTCCACTGCGCATGTGTGTTACGTCAGCGTGATGCGTTTCCGCCTTTGCGGCAGCCGGTCGTTTTTCGGCAAGCAGCAAACGGTCCAAAAGGTCTATATTAAAAAAAAAACAAAAAAACTACATAAACAGACACTGTGCCAGAGGGGAGGAAAATAAAATGTCAGAGGCACAAAGAGTGAACGAGCTGAGGACGTGCAGACAACGCGGCGTTTGTTTACAACACAGGCGGAAGTACAGCTTCTTCTTCTACTACTGTTTCCAGAAAATTAGACAACTCCGCGCATGCCCAAATGATTTATTCTGATCAAACGCTTGGTGCATGTATACGCATGTCATGATCGGATCATTTTATTTAGTGTACATGTAAACAGTGGATTTGGAATTTCCGATCAACCAAGGTTTAGATCGGATTGGAGAAATTTTGCGCATGTAAACATAGCTAATGAGACTTCCTGTGTTTGATGAATGGACACATTTCAGGAGCGGCGATTGTCAGCCTAAACTGATATTAAAATATAGTATCTTAGAGTTGACAAATAAACATGTAGCAGCAGTTTGAGCCAGCGTGAACACTGCTGACAACTGAGGTGTGAGAAGCAGCTAAATATATGACCCCTAAACAACGAAAAGGCCCATCAGTATTGCACCATAAAGTTTATCATGATGGTTTGGTGCAGTTGTATGATGATAAAGTAAAATGCTGGGATAGGAACATGGAGATAAAGAGTTTGGTGTGAGAGCTCCCTGCACTTGTAAGCACAGGTGAGGGCAATCAGGTCTCTTTGTCTGAGGCCTCTTGGCTGCAGGGAGGACTGCTTTGTTTGTGCAGAGTTGAATTCAGGGTTATCCTGATTGCTATTTGCTGTGCAGCCCCATGCTGAAGAGGAACCAACACAGCCTGCCATCCCCTGCTTGAGTTACACTGAGGCCAGTCATCTGTATTGGTGCAGAGCCCCCAGTCAGCAAGCTTTTATGCCACACTGCTGCTTTGCCTGAGTCGAGTTTCCTCACTGCTGTCCGGGCCGTGGTGGAGGGTTTTGTTTTCGGCGACACTTCAAATGTGTACCTGTGGCTCTCTGGTTTCTACTAGGGCCATGAGGTTGGATTCTAAAATATTGTATTGTCTTTTATTGTAGGACATCCTTTAACCTGGTTGTAAACATGAACCCACAGATTCCTTTTATTGTATTTTGCTGAGGTTCTGCATTTTTTCCCTAGGCAGTGGGAAGACCTGTTGGGGGGAGTACTGGTGGGACCCCCTCTCCTTGCATGCTGTGTGGTAGGCTTGAAGGGTTGTGGTCACTTGATGCTGTGTAGATTGCAGTGTAGTTGCTGTGCGCATGTGGTGCATGTAGAAACCCTGCTTTATTCTAAGATTTTAGATTTTTTTTTTTTTTAAGCCATTAGTGCATATTTTAATGTATGTTCTGCTGAAATCAGTTAGAATTTTAGCTGTTTTCGTCTTTGTAAATTATTTTTTTTTTTTTTGATTGATGGTTGTCCTTGTTTACTTCCCCAGGTCCATCTTCAGCCTCATTTGGATTTTTATAATTTTTAAAATTGTGAAATGAATGCACATCTCCTGCTCTCCTTAAACTTTGAATTTGTTTGTCCACACTCAGGTACTTGGGGGGCTGCTAGAGTCGTTGTATGTAAAACCCCCTGCTTTGGACCTTGGGTGGGGTCACAGTTAAATATAATGGAAACAACATGGAACCACTTTGAGTTTTTTTTTTGTTTGTTTGTTTTTTTGTTTCTTTCTTTGTTTGTTTGTTTCTTTTTTTTTATTTTGTTTGTTTGTTTGTTTTTTATAACTGCCAGCAATTTCAACAACCAAAGCAAGTGTGTTCACTATTTGACCAATACAGACAACTGTGGGATTTCAGGACTTAAATTAACATCTTTCAAGTTTTAGAACATCAACTGTTGTGAAATTTAAAGGAATGCATCACATAACAACTCTGTCTTAACTGTGTCTGTCGTTAACAAGCTGAATGACTGTCAGGGCAGTTTAGCTGCGATACAGGAACACCTTTACTACTGATGCTTCCACTGGTACAGAGTGAAATCTAAGACAGTGGTAATGTAACAGTCTAACCTTATTCTACCACTAAACTTATTCAACTCAATAAGTGTGCCAGCAAGATGCCTGAAATGTGAATGCACGATACCTGGCACAGACAGAAGGAAGACAACAAATCCACTTGCTGCTGCTGTTAAACCCATAACTGCTCCTCTCCGCTCTCTTCTCAACATTAATACACATCAGCAGGCAGAAAGCACAGAGGATAAGAAATAAGAGTTAATCTCATCACCAAAAACTCAACATCAAAAATTTACTATAGAGAGGAGAATTACTTCAACGTTTATCTTGCAGTGTGTTATCCACTGTATGCTGCTCTGTATAACAACTTCAACAAAGAAGCAACACAATGTTTCAGTTAATGTTGGTTGCATGATAACTTTTCAAATGGCTGTTAAATTTCTAAAGTAACACATACAACGAAACATTTAAAGTACGTATCTGATAGAACTTACAGTGGAGAAGGACGTCGTCTTCTGTCATCGATGCGGTCAGCAGATTACAGAGAAATACTCAGAGCCAAGACTTGCTTCCTCTTTACATCATTAACATGCATGACTAGCAGAATGCCAGTAAATCACCAAGTCTAATAGCAGAAACAACTACTTTTGTTGTTATGCACATTATGAACTTCTCAGAATAGTGGAAAAAATTCGCCTTGCATTCTGGGAGTTATCTGTACCACCCCCATATGCAACATGCACCACATGTAACCACCACAACAGAGCCTCCGAAAAGATACTCTGAAGAGGAAGGAAAAAGAAACTTCTAATTGCTTATTTTTTAGTGTTATTGGTGGTACAGTTCAGTTTATGAGCTGCTCAGTCAGCCATCTCAAACTTGCAGGGTCACCAGCTCTGTTAGTCTGGTGAGGTAGGTGTGTGAGAAGAGGGAGATGAGAAATGATTGGGTATAAAGCTGAACAGAATGTCAGCCTCTGTGAAGACAGGATCAGTTTACAGGAGCAGTTGTGGTCGGTGTTGAGAGCAGATGTAGAGCGGCTCACTTCTGGGATGCCACAACTTCCTCTTCAGCCTTCTGCAAACATTACAGACTTTATTCGGTGGTGATTATTGACCAGATCTCACTGTTGTTAGTCATTATTAGTGACTCAGTTTACTTACAAAGTTTAAATTTTCTGTGGCCAAAATGCACAGGTTGAAGCCTCGGTGACGCACTGACACCTGCATTTGTCAATGTCAGGGTAACATAACTACATCATATTTTCTATACTGACCTGCTCTGCAGCCTGTTCCATGTACCTGGAGACTACCGCCACTGCCAACTGCTTTCTGTAGTTTGATTTCCGCAGTCACTGTCTGTTATGTCATCTGTTAATGCACGCTGTGATTGGCTGGGAGCTACACACCCGTTTCCCAAAGACCAATGCCCAGAAGAGGGCAGGGTTTCTGCAGACACACACACCAACACTCACTGCTAGAGGGTCTTGATTACTGGGAGGGATTATTTTTAGTCTATAGATTTTTTTTTTTTTCAGGAAATCCTACTCTTTCTGCCTTTAAGTCTCACCTTTTTCACTGATCCAAAAAAAGTCAATACAATGCAAAAAAGACATAAAATAAGACAACCTTTAATTTCCTTTGGTTAATCTGTACTTTATTGTGACCTGAGAATAAATCCAATCCAAACGATAAAGCTGTGGTTTGCTGTAAATGACTGATAAGGGACGGTTACAGGCTGTGGCTGATCCTATGCTGTAACGCAGCTGTTTCTCATTCAGTTTGTGGTTGAGCAGTAGGTCGCAGCTCTTACCAACATACAGACCGAGGACAGGTCCATCGACTGGTAGAATCATCCTTCAAACACTTTGAAGAGGCCTCATTGTTTGAATGTATTGCCAGTTGCCACACAAGGACAGAGTGACTGTTCTAAGCACAAAGAGTAGAAAAGACAGGCAGCATGGGACATATTTAATACACAGAGTGTGCACAACAGTAGGATCTTCCTACCGCTGAGGTTCAATGCCTTTTGCCAAATCCATGTCTTGCCCTGGCAGAGGTCTCCAACGTCATGCAATTTTTAGGCACAATATCTTCAGTTTTCACAAAAAGTCAATCATTTTCATGACTGCAGGCTACATGAAACAAGAAATAAGACATGTCTGTTTATAGCCACTTTTAACCATTTTAGCTGATTTTTGCAAACACCATGCAGCCAAAGTGCTCTATATTTATTCAGTGGCCCAGTCAAACAACATGGGGCACATCCATGTTGTTTGACTGGGCCAATACTGGAGGAATCTGTTTGGAAATCATAAAGGTTTTAGTGAGAGGCCACATCATCCATCACTGCCTCATCGGCCAATCAGTGTGAAAAGTTAGTTAGTTCTTCTTTGCTCCAACACCAATCTGTTTATAATGTCTTCATGTCTTCGTGTTATATTTCAAAATGCTGTATGTCCATTTTGTAAAGGAAAATCATGACCTTAAAGCTGCACTAGGCAACACTTCTACATAAAAAATACACTCATTGCATCAGCCTGAATCATGAAGTGGGACTGCAAGAGAGAAGAGACCCATTTCCAGTAATTGGAAGTTGTACGTTCACTAAAATGAAATTCTGGTGTTGGTGGAGTCACTCTCCAAAGAAAATGAAGAATTGAAACTTAAAGCCACACTGTGAAAGACATAATTATTCTGGATTTGGGTCGTACTTGGCAACTCATAAAGTCTGAAAAATGTCACATGACCATGGGTGGTTATCATCAAGAAGCTGGACTAGTGACAGTGTCCGCTGTAAGATGTTCACAATCCACGCTAGATCATGGCTGCTTGCTTACTGATAGGAGCACTCAATGTTAATTGTTCAAATTATGATGGAAAAAGGCAAGTTGGATATTAATTACTAATGAAAAGGCACACTGTTTTAAAATTGCCCACGTGTTGAGGTGGGACATCACAACTCGTAAACTCTGGTATCATGGAGGTGATGAGTTAACACTTGTATTCCAGCAGTAGACTCTGGCCTTAAGAGCTGTTGAATGCACACACGCCCAAATGCCCAGTTAATGGCCCTCTCCTTCCTCCACTACTCACTCAACATATAGATGATTGACAATTCAGATTGTTTACTTCAACTGGTCAGATATCCAAGGAAACAGCAGAAGAATATCTGACATCCAGCAAACTGTATTACTTTACTCATAATCAGAATTATGTTTCCATGAAGTCAAACAAAATGTCAAGTAATAAAACACACCTTCAGCGGCTTAAAGGTGCACTACTAAAGGTTCAAATGACAAAAACTATGGAATAAGCATGAAATATCGTATCTCACACCAGGAACAACACGGGACCAAATGCAACGCAAGTATGTTTACTAGTTTCCAACCAACGCCCACGTTATGTAAATAACAGATGCGCTTGTGTCCATCTGAGCACCCATGGGCATGTTGGTCTTAAAATGAGGCCTGATCAGGCACATTGCTATCTTGGGGCATTTAAAAGTGACTGCACCATTGACCAACCAAAACCAGGACTGATTAGACTGACAACAGTTTTCCACTCAAGATAGCAATGCACGCCCACATAGTCAGGTGCATTGCATGTGTACACTCTGTTTGTTACACACACACACACACAGACGCCTGCTTCACCTCAGGGAGCTTTGGTTGTATCCTGCTGTTGACGTTTCCTCTGCAGAGAAGTGTTCCCCCTTACCTGGTAAATGCACCATTATAATAGCAATCTGCCACGGTGCACCTGGCTTTTAAAGGGAAAGGCAGAGGGCACTCTGATTGGTATATTGCATGTTAAATCCAAAACACACCCATAACTAATTAAGAGACTAAGTACAACCCTGTTGAAGAATGCATCTGGCACAAGAAGTCTTTTTTTCCACCATTAAAATAGCAAAAGTGGACTTGGATGCTCCCTAAATGCACTTGCTCCTCAGACCATGTGCTTCAATAAAATAAATCACATCAACAAAATTCTGTATATTCCACATTTTTTTGGAAGTTCAGTCTGACAGTTTGCTGTTCAGTATCTTTAAAACATGCAGGGTCGAGTGAGAAGGGCATCATCCGTTTGTCAGTTTGTGAGGAACTTTTCTCTTGTAATATAAAAGCACATCACTTGATTTTTTTGAATGGTGCATCTTGAGGTATTTCAACAGTGGAGCAGTGGTGTACCTGAGAAGCCACAGAACAGAGCTCCTGTGCTGTTTCCAGGCTTCAACCAGACATATTTGTCTAAGAAAAGGGAGCAAAGGGAGCTAAGAAATATTTAATGGTTCTTTAATATAAAAAAGGTCCCAGAAGGGGAAAAAAAAAATCAAAAAATCCCCCAAAAAGTTGCACTATCACAAGGGTTCATGAATTCCTTAGGAACAGGTTCTTCAAAGAACCCTCTAAGGTTGCTTCATGGACCCTGAAAGTGCCTCAACTTGGCCAACATACACATACACAGGCAACACACACACTCAGATCAGGCAAACACACCCACACACACACACACAAATTAAAGTGTCAGTGTTCTCAAGTCCACCTCTTCCTCTTTTTGTTTTTAAGGAGGCAGATCTTCTCCCTCATGGATCCACTTTCCCTCTTTCTCTTCCATTCTCCTCGTTCTCTTTTCGCCTCTGCCATTTCATTCTGATCCATCCTTTAATGTGCCTTGGTGGTGGTGGGGATGGCACTGAGAGAAGCGCATTGTTAGGGTTGCCACGGTTTCTTGTCTATGCCTCGCTGGTCTGGGATGTGTCTGAAGCGGCACTTGTCGCCGTAGAAACAGCCGGTTGTCCTCCAGTAGAAACACTCGTCTCCATTTATAGGCATCCTCCGTCTGGACCTGCAAAGACGTGCACATGTATGTGAACATGCATGTACACACACAAACACACACACACACACACACACACACAGAACCAGCTATAGGTAGTGTGAGCAATGACCTCTTCACATGCAGTTCTTGGAGAAAGGAACGGCTTTTGACAGGAAAAAGACAAACAAAAGCCCTTGCTTATATGATGGCCAGCATTAGCCACCAGGTGAGGTTACAGGCTAATTTGCATAATCGATAGCAAGAAATTGGTGTGAAAATATCGTCCCAGTGCTAATCATTTGTGAAAATGCATAAGAAGCACCACAGCTATGCCACAGCACCAAATACACAAGACATCAGGAGATACATCAACACAGATTTTTATAAAATATTATGACCTAGAGCCTGACCATTACTGGATTTTTGGGGGCAATGCCAATACCAATATTAGGAGTAATAAATTCTTATATCGATATATAAGCTGATATAAGTACACTTTTTTTTTTGCAGTTATCCCTTAAATATGGATATCAAGTACTTGTCGCAATGAAATGTAATGGAGACAGGATATTTGACAGTTTAACAATAGACCTTACTGACCAACATGACATCACAAGAATTAAGAAATTGAAAAACTGATCAAATGTTCATTTCTAAATTACTGAGTCACTGTGGTTCCTTAATGCTTCCACTTTGCAATAATCCCACTTCCAGCTGATGGTGGAATATCTAGGAGGGAAGAAACTTCAGCAGCTGACTTGTTGCAGCGGTGGCTTCCTGTTCCATCACTATTCCAGCAGCACCTGGAACTCAGTGAGCTCTTTAGAACCAGACGTTCTGTCACTGATGTTTGTAAAGGCAGACTGCATGGCTAGCTGCTGGATTTTATACACCTGTGGCAAAGGGACTGAATTTATGAATTAATTAAGAATTATAGTGTATCTGTAATAGGCCAATATCAGTTCTATTATGCAGTGACAATAAATATTTCATTCTAACAAAACAAAACAAAAAAAAAATCACGATACCCAAGTAGATGGTCACCTTTGGAAAGAGGGGAAGACGCTTCAGTGGCCTCTAAATCTGCTTTAGCTCATTTTCATTCCCTGTGTAAATAACATATTTAGGTGCAGCAATTCTCTCTTTTCATTTTTACCCACATAACAAAGTCCATAAGTCCATGTCCTGCATGTGCTGCATTCAATGACTGTTTTTACTGTACAATGTAGAAATGTGTCTTTTTTTGGATAGCCACGTTACCACAACGCAAGAAAAGACACGTGCCTGAAGACTACAGGGTTTCTCTAAAAGTGGAAGATAAAACTCCTGTGAGAGATGCAACTTAAGTTTAAACTGTGACCGTCCCCCAGTTTCAGTTCTGCTCTGCCTTTTCCATTAGATGGAAAGTTGCAGTGCAGTGGTGAAAGAAGGACAGGCAAATTTAACCACAACAGTATCTAACACAAGATGACATTTTTATTTTTAACCATAGGAAAAAAAAAGAAAAAAAAAGAAGTATTGCTTTTACGCCTAAAACATCTGTGGTTCAACATATGTACTGTATTTATTCACACGGCTAGATGTCAGTAACTAGTCAAACGTCCATCAAATATCAGTAGAAAAATTTGTTTTGTCTTTTTGATACTTTTAAATAAAGCTCTTGATTTTGTTGTATTTCTGTTATTTGAATATGTTTCATCACCTCACTCGCTTTTCGCTACTTCTTTCTCTTTCTACTTGTGACTGGCCTCTAGGATATCCTGTTTGAAAAAAAAAAATAGTTTATGATACTTGGCATTTTTGAATATTATTGGGTATTTGGTGGTGTATTGGTGCATCCACTTCCTGACATTAAATAACACAACAAAGTGCTCTTCCGCCTCACTGACTCAAACTGCATATTTAAATTTCTCAGTGCAGCAGATGTCAAGCTTTCACGCCCGACGTTTTTTCAGACATCAAAGGCTGACTTCTCCTCTGTGGAAACACCGGTTACACATCCATGCACACAGCGGGTCACTGCAAGGGTCAACTTGGAACTAATTAACCATTTTCAATTTTTGAGACAATTTTCATGCCGATATCACGTCAGATATTCAATGCTGACTTCACTTATTCCTGGAATCTCAAGTTGAAAAACTAAACAGCAGGAATAAAAAAAAAGAAAGGAAACCGGAGCCTGTATTGAGCAGCAGCTCAGACACACACACACACACACAGTACATTTACACACTAATTTCCTGTTTTTATTCAGAATATGACAATATTCCATGCGTTTTCTGACTAAGACATGTGCGATGTGCCAATATTGAGGTTATTGAGGTTTTAGGTGCATTTAGGAATATGCGTCTCAGTTTTTTACCATAGTTTGCGACACACGGCCTCCTACCTGTTTAAAATCTGAGCGATGAAAAAGAAACCAACTGGCCCACGGGTCGCGAGGCTGGGAAAGAGACGCATTCAAGTTCAGGTTTGAGTTTATTTAAAGCTCAGTATCACTGTTTGCAGTCTCCAAGGGCTTCACATGCCCAACACCAACACCAGCACTTCAATGCGGGGGGTGAACGAACGACAGAGGGAGGCCGTGTTGGCACGTGTCTGCACGGCTGCACGTATACGGAAATATTAGTGGAATATTGATCTTCACTTGCCATGAAAACAGCTAAATATTGTCTTTTTTTGGTATAAGTGTAAAATTGAATATTTTGTGCATGTAAATGTTACCAGCCTTTTTTCTCCCTCTCTCTCTCTCTGTCGCTCTCTCTCTCTCTCTCACACACACACACACACACACACACAAGCGTACGCCACAAGCCACAAGCAGAAGCCCTGCCTCTTACCCCTCACTCCTCTTTCCTCTCACACCCTCTGTTCCATTTTTAGCATCGCGCAGCCTGAGAGACAATCGCAGACGGCGCACAGACAATCGGGGCTTTCCAGCCGACTCTGTTCATCGTTTATTGTGAAAATGAGGGTTCGCCCTCAGTGTGTTTTCTGAGGTTTTAAATAAACGATGAGATGATGATGATGTTTAGTCGGATAGAGTCTCCTCCAGCTGTTTATGCTCTGCTTGTGATTTTAACAAAGAATGCTTTAATTAAGAACGCTTCGCTCGTCTGCTTCTTTCTTTGATTGTTTTTTTTCTCTCTCCCTTTTTTTCTCCGCCACAAATTACCTTGAAATTATTTCCAAGAGTGTGGGATGATTGTTTTGTCATCATGAGGAGGAACAGCAGTTGCAGATCAAACGACAGTGACCTTTTGTGTGTGTGTGTGTGTGTGTGTGTACGCCTAACGCTGCGATGGAGGATCTCGTTCAAAGCGGTTTCACACTTTTCAGATCTTTACGTGCTATGAAATCAACTGCATGTCTGAATCACCGCTTAGTGACGGTTTGTGGGTGAAATGAAATACCCACGCGGTGTCTTCACTCTTAATTTTATGTTTCGATTTGAATTGTTTCAGCTGTATGTATGTATTTATGTTTGCATTTGTGTCTATCCATTGTAAATGTGTATATATGTACAACATTGTTTATTCACTGTACTTATGCTGGTTTTAACTCGATCTCAACGAGGATGACCTCAGTTTTTCTTGAGAATAAATAAAGGTTTGAAGACTTACCATTCTTATTTATCAATGCAACATTTTGGTCATAAGCTTTCATGAGCAATTCAGACAGTTATTTGAGATTATGTTACCTTATCTACACTTTATCCACACAACTGTCCATGTCAGGTCATTCCTCTCCCGAGCGGATTTAGAAAAGGTCATCCATGCATTCATCACTTCCAGACTCGACTATTGCAATGCACTTTATTCCGGTATAAGCGAGCGAAATATCCAAAGACTGCGACTGATACAGAATGCTGCCGCCAGGCTTTTAACTCATAGCAAGAAAACCCACATTACAGCTCCTAGCTGCCCTCCACTGGTTGCCTGTGAGTTTTAGAATTGATTTTAAGATTTTACTGCTTGTTTTTAAAGCCTAGAATGGTCAGGCTCCTGCCTATATTAGTGAACTGCTAATACCTTATGAGCCTGATCGCTGCCTGAAATCTACCAGCAGGGCCCTACTTAGCCGTTCCCAGTGCCCGGCTCATCACTAAAGGGGACCGTGCCTTTCCGTCTGGGCCCCTGAGCTGTGGAAGTCCCTACCTGGAGATCTCAGGCTGGCAAAGTCAGTGTCTCCTTTCAATCTCTTCTTAAGGCTCATTTTTATCATATGGCTTTTTATTAACCAGTGGTTTTACTGTACCTTGTATTATGTTTTTATTGTTGTATGGGATCTTTTAATTGTTTGTTTTATCATTGTTTTAATGTGTATTTATGTGTTATTTGTTTTTATTGGAAAGCACTGGTTTGGAGAGGTGCTATATAAATAAAGTTATCATTATTATTATTATTATTATTATTATTATTATGTGATTTAACTGTGCAGTGATGCCTGATGACCAAACCGCTGCATTACTGAGTAAGGATGGGAAGTGAAGATGGGAAGAATAGTATTTGTTCTTTTCATTTACTGATTTTGTTTTTGTATCACAACACTCAGACACTCACCCTGCGGCGGCGGCGGCCGAGCTGTACTGCGTCCCCGGGGCGTTGGGGCCGAGGCCGGGGCTGCTCCTCTGTACGGAGGGCGAGGTCCTGTGGATCCAGCGGTCTGGGTACCTCATCACCAGCTTGCTGCTCCCTAGCTCCACCCCCTGGACAGGAGGACACACAACGACACAGTCACTGACGGAGGAAGGGAAGAGCTCTCAGAGGGTCTGGGACAGGTCCGCTTTCTGTCCCCAGAGTCAAAACTACACATGGAGAGGCTGCTTCCAGTTTTTATGCACGACATATCTGGAGCAAACTCCCAGAAAACTGCAGGTCTGCTGCAACTCTCAGATTTTTCTAAGACTTTTCTGTTTTTTTCTTTTTTTGCCGCCTTTTATAACAGGAAATCAAATTTGAAGCTTTTGATTAATATTTAACACTGAACTGTTAAGCTCCTGTTTTATTCGCCTTATTCTCTTTTAGATTCTTTTCTCTATCTAAATCTTTTTTAATTGTATTTAAATATGCAAGTAAAGTTAAATCAAGGTCAACTGGACTTGATAGTAGGTTTTTGAACTACTGTATTTCTATTTCTGAGAAATACAATAGTTCAAAGTACCTCAGTGTAGTTTTTATCCACAGCTGAAAAATAACTATTTAAAAGGGATGGAGACATGACATAGCCCAAGGTAACTACTACTTCATTCTTTGTGGTACTTTTTGGTACTTTGCATGTTCTGTGGTTCTCTGTGGTGCTGTATATTCATCTGAAGCATGATATTTTTGGTACTTAGTGGAACACGTGTTCTTACTTTATGATAATCTGTGGAGATAGTACTATGCGGCATGGTTTGTGGTACTCTGTGGGGAACTTTGTGGTACTTTGTGAAACTCTGGTGCTTTGGACTACATTTTCAGGTACACTGTGGAAATTTGTGGTACTTTTTGAGTCTCTCTGTTACTCAGTAGAAATTAGTGGAAATTGATATTATCTTCTTATGAAAGATATAAAGAACCACAAAAGGTTCCTCTCTAATTTTCTAAGTTTAGTAACTAAGTCAGTTTAAATATTCATCTCTGCCAACAGAGCTGGACAGAGATTAGTTTTTTTTTCTCATTTGGTCCATTTGTCTGTAAACAGGGCATCTACAAAAAGTTACATCATCATGAAGGGATTTTTTATAAAACTTTTGTGGGAGTGTTGCAAGAAAGAACTGACTAATCCTTCACACTGACTTGCCAGAGCGGGGCAAAGGGGATTCCACACTTTTGGCTGATTCAAACAGCAGGAAGCACTGGATAACTCATTTTGCTCAACACAGGCACCATGACATTTCTGTTACAGCATTAAAAGGGCGGGGGCGGATGAATGTGAAAATGAAACCAACCATCAACTACATTAGTAGAAAACAGAAATAGAGGATTGGACTTCAAATATCTCAAACTGTTCTTTTTAAACTGCTTGAATCTGGCTCTGGCATTTGAACAGACATCCTGCATCTCCTGTCCCATTTCATGTTCAATGTGAAATGAAATAGGAATTGAAATGTCATTTTTTAATGTTGAACAAGTTGGTAGTGGGGCATGGGGCTTGAGCTCACTTGATGCCTGCATAGAGCTGACAGGGTTTGAGCTCTGCTGAATGTATTCAATTACAAATTCAGTTGAGACAGATTTTAAAACTAGGAAATATCGATGCGCCACATAATTTTCAGCAGCCGATTTGAAACCTGTTTTTAGCTTTTTTGGGCTAATGACACATTTTAAAATAAAATGAATGTAGTAAAAACATCCATGTTTACTGTTGTGCTTTCGAAATAAAAAAATATTTTGGTGACAAGTCTGACCCAGACGCATCACAAAGTTCAGAAACAGAATAAAACAGAGCACTAATTAGCAGTCATTGGAAATTAAACACATTACTTTGGCATATTTCCAGATATACTTTCATTTGCCTACTTGTGACTGTAAATGGTCAGACATTTTGAAAGGCTACCACCCGATTTCCCCTCGGGGATCGATAAAGTATTTCTGATTCTGATTCTGTTTCTGATTCTGATGCTATGCATGGTCAGAATTGTGTCCCATGAGAAGTTTGATTTGTGAAAGTTATGCTGATTGGTGGAATATGTTTCTCACTTTTTCCTCCAGACAGCTTACAGATTTTAGACCATGCTTATTGTGCCGTAACTATTTGGGCGACACAATAACACTGCTATTAAATAAATCAAATTGCTATCAAAATAGCCTATTTCAGGCTCGCTGGGACACTTGCAGGATGTGGCCCTGGCTGCCAATTGAATGGACTGGCTTTAGAAAGACCAAAGGGTCTTATGACCCCAGGTGACCGTCCTGCAGAAGTGCAGCTACTTGACTGGGATGGGCTGTAGAAATGAGTTTTCTGAACTGCAGTGAACAACTGAGCAAAGCACTGGATGCCCTGCAGCTCCGGTGGGTGCTGCTGGATGTCAGGCAAAAAGAAGCTCGTCTTTAATCAAAACATCAAAGTGAAAGGAGTGACTCTGTGACGCACCCGACGCCTGCTGCTGTCAGCCGAGCCTGCCAGGCACTCACCTGCAGCTTCTCCAGGGCTTTGGCAGCCATGGCGGCATTTTTGAAGTTGACGAAGGCACAGAAGCGCTCGTGAAGAACTCTGATGCTTTCTATCTCCCCGTACCTGTAACCATGGAAACACAGAGCTTCTACGTCAAAGCAGTGCTGCACTTTTTCATATCTCATGCTTGCAATTACAGCGATAGGTTGGATCCTTACTCATATTGCAGCATTAGCTGGTCTGTGCAAGTGTAACACACCCAACAAGTTTGGTCCATCAAATCCTTCCCTGCCGGAAGAGAGAGAGCTTCGCCGGTGCTGCTCCAAAATGAATGAAGTAGGCTCGATACAGACCGGAAAACAGCGCGATTTTGAGTGGTGACACGAAACCGAAAAATTGCCTTGAAGGATGCAAATCACGTTTGTTTTGGTTTCACTTTCATGGATCCCTTTAGTGACCTGGTTTCCAGTTTCGTGTCGCCGCCCAAAATCGCGTTGTTTTCCGGTCTGTATCATTTCATTTCACTCATTTTGAGGCAGCACTTTCCTCTTGAAGCTCTCGTTCCTGCGAGAGGGACGGATTTCATGGACCGAACCTGGTGGATGTGTTACACTCGCATGGATCATCACAGCAAATACCACTATATCAGTAAGAATCTGAACTATGACTTTAATAACCATGCATCATCAATTTACATCCATTTCGTGTTATTATGATTAGTGTGCTGCCAGAGATGCATCATTAGTGATACTGGTATTGATACTGGGCTAAAATGAAGTATCACAGCCAGTATTTATCAAGTTATGAGGAAATAAGGATTCCGTATCAATTATTTGACACCACACCAACAGTCCAAGCCTACACTGATGGGTGAAAGTAATGGATCCGATCAATATTTGGTATCAGTCGATATTTCAAGATTCATTCATTCATATTCAACATAAGCATAATGGTGCACCTCTAACTAAGACTACTACCACTGCTGCTGTTGCTGCTGTTGATGCTATTATTAGTTGGAGGCTTACTACTACTGAAACTACTACTACTGTACTACTACAACTGATACTACTGCTACTACGACTACTGCTGTTACCACTACTAGTACTACCTCTGCTACTATGCTACTATTGCTACTATTGCTACTATGGCTATTGCTACTACTACTACCTCTGCAAATACTACTACTAGAACCGCAACTACTAGCAGCAAGTACTCTCACATCCTCCTAAGAAAAATACATTATTGAGATGATATTGATGTTAGTGATATTTGTAATCTGCTATTATTACTTACTCTCGCTCAAAAATACACACTGACTCACACTGACTCAATTTATTTATTGGGAACTAACAGACTGAAAAATATTTTTTATCCCACTGCTGTGAACCGGTTAAATACCGCCAACTTTCACTGATGCCAACTTTTTTCTGTGCAAGGCTGAAATGTTACTGTGCAACACTGGAAGGTTAAACACTGCCATGTTCGATAACAACAAGTCTGTGCAATATTGAAACGTGCAATATTGGAATGTGAAGGAGTGTATGTGTGCGTGTGACTGTTTTTTTTTTTTTACTTCACTTTTATCATTTATTATGTTTTTCTATACTGCACTGAAGGATTGTACCTAACTTCGTTGTTAACAATGACAATGACAATAAAGTGATTCTTATTCTTATTCTATTCTTATTAACCAACACACACATACACACACACACACACACACACACACACACACACACACACAGTTTTTACGTTTTGAATAGGTCCCAGATGTGTTTCTCTGAGATCTCCAACGTCACGTTCCCCACCCACAGAGAAGGACAGGGACTCCTGCAGGGAGAGGAGGAGGAAGAGGAAGAGGAAGGGAAAGAGGACGAGGAAGGGGGGAGATCAACAGAAGAGAGGAAGGGGAGGAGAAAGACCAGGGAAGAGAAAGAGAAAGAAAGTAAGGACAGATGGGAGAAGAGGAAGTGAGATGAGATGAGAGCAGAAGTTTGACCAAGAAACTGTGACTGAGGTCATTTATAGAACAGTGATGTTTTCACAAGTGGACACCAATACACGTCCATTAATGAACTCCCAATAATCAGCATGCTTATTTGTATTGATCACATCCATAAAACTCACCCACTCTGGTCCTGATGAGACGTGTGGTTCAGTGCTGGAAGCAAGAGGAGTCAGGAATGAGGCGCAAAACAACAATTTATCAAACTTTAACACAGATTTAAAAAAAAAAAAAAAAAACTACAACAACTTTTCATGCTGACTAAAACACATTGACTGTAGTCTGATAATAGCATGCATTTTTAGTGTCTCTTTACAGTGGATGATGTAATACGTAAATTACAGGCTGCTTTGTTTTTTGTTTTTTGTTTTTACTGGAAAATGATCATTTTAATACTGGCAAATGTGATGTTTTTATGTTGGATAACAATAATCACTCTAATTTGCACACTTGCAAAACGGACCAAAGAGAAGCTTGTGTAGTGGCTGTACAGTAGCTGCATGTTAATTTACCTCCTGCTTTGCAAGATTACAGTTAGTAAGCTCACAAAGCCAAAAACCCACGGTGTTAAGAGTGAGCCAAATTTGGAAACAGATCTGCCGTAACACACTGCTTAACTATAAGGTTATTTAGGTAACACTTCATTTTATTGGGCTGTGAATTTCATGGTGAGTAGGTAATAAATATCAAGGAATTTATTTGAAATGATCCCCAAATTATATCAACATTTACCTCAAATTTTATCATAAACTTTTACTTTTACTTTTACCGTATCAGTGTCACCACACTCATTTGAACATTTCAAATGATTTTGCAAAATGAATTTATGATTTTTATTCAAGGCCTTCCCTGCAAAGCTCCAGCACAACTGACATGCACAGAACTGAAGTCGCATTAAAGCTGCACATGTAAAAACAGCATTAAAATGTAATATATAGATTTAATATTCCAGAGATTTCATGACCAGCGCCAACCCTAATGGATCTCATGGATTTGAAATATTCTTATATATTCTTCTAGAATGAGTTTGGTGACACAGTAGAAGGAAAAGTTTTAGTTTTCAATCCATTTTGAGGTAAATGTTGATGTAATTTCAGTGTAATTTCAAAGATGTTTTAAATACCTTACTGGTAAATTCTGACTGATTCGCCATGAAAGAGCTAAGTGTTGATTTCACTGAGCACATTATGTCTTCCTCTGTCTCCTTGTGCTGTGCTGACTTTACTTTTTGATGAACCTGCAGTTTGTTGTTCACTGTGAGTCATGTGTCTTTACACTGAGGGACCGGCTGTCCTGCTGTGCTGTGTGTTACTATGCACCGAGGCGGTGCTGCCCCCATGAGGTGAGAAGTGGTAATGCAGCTGGCTGTTACCTTTGGCTGCCTCGGAGGAGGCGAGGGCAGCCTGGACAGTGGTGAACTTCTCTAGCAGCAGAATACTCTGTACCTCCTCAAAACCCAACTCCTGGAAATACATACATAAATACACACATGAATTAAAACAAGATGACGACAAATTCAGTCTTTCATAGTGTAACAGACATTTACCTCCTGTGTCCATCCCTCAGGTGAGATGTTGATACTGCACTCTGACCCTCATGTTAAATGTGCACATGTACATTTCGATATTCCCAGTGCACGCCAAATTCAATATTCAGGTCAATATTCAGGGAGACAAAGGAATCTGCACCAACATACCTCCAGACCCTCCCAGTTTTCTGTGTGCAGCTACGTCACAGTGTAACAAATGACCAAGTTTACTCAAAGTACTGCAAGCTGAACTGAGTTTTAAAGTGGGGTTGAATGAATGGCTGTTCAATAATTCATTGTAAAATACTAACTGGGATGATTATCATCACTGTCACCACTACTGTCTACTGTGCACATTTGATTTTTCTTGTATATTGTATTGTATTGTGTTGTGTTGGTTAATAATGTGCACTGCATTAGTACATTAGTTACCATTCTTTGACCATGTTTGACCATGTGCCATGACTATGATCATTATTTTATTGGCATTGTTGTTGGTATTTTTATTACTATTACTTTTTTATGACTATCATCACTGTTTTTTTCTCCTGTGTTTGGTTCCTTCTTTTTTCTCTTTGGATCTAATGTATTATTAGTAAAAGTACCATATAAATAAAGCCGATTTGATTTGATTTGATCTGATTTCCTGTCATGTTCATCATTCATCTCGTCTGTCTGCGAGGGCCATGATGAAAATAAGCCTTGATGCTTTTTTTTTTTTTTTTTTATGCTCAACAATTTTAAAATCCCCATGAAATGACCTCACATGACCTCTACTCCCTGTAAAACAGAGCATCTTAAATGGTGACATCATCCTGCACTTAAAACCTTCACAAATCTTCAAACATCCTCGCTCATCCACCTCATCCCTTCAAATAAAACTGTTTCCCTCCCAAACTGAGATCCTGTCGCTTTGTATTTGTGAATAACCCTTCCCTGCATCATGTTCAAACCACAGGAAATACAACAAATCAAAGCAGTAGAAAATAAGAGTCCAAGATGTCTTTTACAATCAATGAATCAATAAAACGCTTGAATCAATCAACCAATCAATAGATGCAGGTCTCGGTCTCAGTCATGCCAGTGGATTTTGGACAGACTCAGTAAGTGTTATAAAACAAGATCTGCAGCTCTTTCATGAAGCAGGGTATAGTGGAGGGGGGCGGGGCTAAAGCCTTTGGAGGGGGCGGAGCCTTGCAGCCGTCAGGGACTGCGTCTCCTCACCATGAGCTGCAGGACCCGGCAGTTAAAGAGCTCGCTGGACGCCTCCTCACACTGCTGGTCCAGCTTCAGCACCTGCTGCATGGCCTCCTCCGCCTCGCCGTACCGCTGGAGCACACACACACACACACACACACACACACACAGAGAAAAAAACACACTTATATTTTGTTGAATAATGACTTTCAAGTCGTGATTCTGCCCCCCAGTGGTTATTATATGTTGGGGAACAGAGCTACGTCTGGATTACTGACAAAGACCCTGGAAACACCAAGGAGCTGCAGCTGTCAATGTAATAACTTCCCACCAACGTAATAATCCAGTTAATATAATAAATTTCCTGCAAACCTATTGAAAGTTGGTCTCCCTTTTTAACCTTAGTTCTCAGACGGTCCTGGACCCTGTCGCCCCTTACAGAGACAAAAAGTCAGAAGAACACTGCAGCCCTGGTTAAACGAAGGCACTCAGGAATTAAGGAGCGTAAATATATATATATATATTTTTAAAAAAAAAAACGTGTTTCCATGTATTTTATGAAGTCTGGAAAGGATGCAATGCAGTGAAGAATTATCAAAAAGCAGTTTAAGAGGCAAAAACATCCTTCTTCTCTGATTTGATTTCAGCTCATTGCTCTAATCCCAGAATTTTATTCCAGGCAGACGCAGTCGTCACCCCCTTGACCTGTCATCTTACCAACGTCTCACAAGAGATGTGTGAGAAATATTATTATTATTACTATTTTTTTTTTTTTTTTAATGAAAAGAGTCAAGGATTTAAGACAATAAATTACCCTGTTACTGTGTTTTACATGCCAGGAGGGATTTTCATCGCCATTTCAGCAATTTTTAACCTGTTTCATTGTTGAAAGCATAGCTCATATTAAATCAACCACTTGTAGCGTCAATATTACTCCCACTACATTTCTTAAGGAGGTTATTTACACAGCTGGGCCCAGTATTTGTTGATTATTAATAGCTCCTTAGCAACAGACATTTTTCCATCTATTTTTAACATACTGTGGTCCAACCTCTTTTACAGAAACCTAACAGATGCACACTGTAATTTAAAGCATGGTTTCCCTCTTTTTTTTTTACTTGACTGCACCTTTAATCCTAACAACACAGGTAAAATAATAATAATCAGCAGGCAGCGTGGTTCCAAATACTAAACTGAAAAATGCAAAGGCTTCTTCTTTGATAATGTAAATGTAGTAAATAAATGCTGACCTTTAACCCCATCAGGGCGCTCCCTTTGCGGAAGTATCCCATCGGCCAATCAGGAGCCAGCTGGATGGACCTCTGGGCGTCTGATAGGGCGGAGGAGTACCTCTCTAAGCACCAGTAGCAGTACGACCGATTCCCAAAGAACCTGAGAGGCAGAGAGGGAGAGTCGTGAAACAATGATATTTTAATCTCTAATCATTAATCAGTCCAGCTGTTATTTATGCTGTAAAAAGCAGTCGCCTCATGATTTTTTAAAAATAATTGTATTGTTTTAATAGGACTGTTATTTAATGCAATATGCTGGAAATGGTGTGTTTTTTGTTTTATTTTTTTAAATGAATGAATTTTGAATTTGAATCAAAGTGAGTTTAAATGAGCCAAAGAGAAAAAAAATGGAGTACAAAAGAGAATAAGAGGAAGTCAAAAGGGTCAGAGGTCAAAGGTCAGGTCACCTGTGGTCCTTGGGGTCACAGTAGATGGCGGCTGTAAACATTTTCACGGCCTGGCTGTATTGACCTTGCTTGAACATCTCGATTCCCTGCTCTGCTTGCACACACACACACACACACCATGTGATTTGCAAAAGGGTTTGTTGCAACATAAAATGTGGATCAAATAGTAAACAGGCCAAAAATCAGCAGTATAGTCCTTTAAAGTTTATGTGTGTTTCTGTTGCTCACCTGTCAGAGATGCTCCCCTCCTCTTCAGTGGACCTGAGCTCTCCACCTACAGTCACAGGACACACTATCATCAGTGTGTGTGTGTGTGTGTGTGTGTGTGTGTGTGATTTTTATACTCTCTCTATATTCCACTGTAGTTTCCAGATGTTATGACATTCTCTTGGTCATAAATGTTTTTCCCAAATCGCCTAAATCGCCTAAAACTGGCACCAGCAAGTCTGGAAACCATGTTCTGCACGTGATTTTTTGGTGATCACAAAAGTCACCTTGTGATTTAAAATGAAGTTTCACTCTCCTATCAGTGTCATTCTACTGCTACCCGCATTACGTGTAGTTATATGACTCATTAGTAAATGATTGTTAATAAATGCCTGAAATGATCGGCATGTGAACATCTGATTTATACTCCACGACAGTATCATTATCTTCTATTCCACCCTTACAGTGTGTGTGTGTGTGCGTGTGTGTGTGCGCGCGCGCGCGTGTGTGTGTGTGTGGCCATGATTCTGCTCATTTTCAAAGACAGTCGCACTCAAGTTGGACTCGAGCCAGACTAAAGCGCTGAAAACCCTAACTGAAATTTCAAATGCAGAAATAAGAGACATGTTTGTCTCGGTCAACATATGTTGTGGTTCAGTGTGTGTGTGTGTGTGTGTGTGTGTGTGTGTGTGTCTACCTGGCTGCTCCTCGCCTCATTCTCCTTGTTCTCTTTGGAACCGAGTCCAGCTCTGCTCTTGGGGCCTTTGGGTCTGATGTGGCTGGCAGCGTTGGCCACAAACGCGCTGCTCACATCCCACTCAGGTTCCTGAAACACCAGGAGGTTTACACCAGAGACTCAGCTACAAAAGAACTGAAACAACTGAAGGATTACACAAAAAAAACACCCACCTTCAGAAAAAAACACCTATTCTGACAAGAGTGACTGTAAAGTACTCTCAGTTCTTTAGGTTTCAACAGGTGTTTTGATTCTTACCGCAACTGTGCAGCCGATACAGTGTGTAAGATTTAAAGCTGTGGGCCTTGGATTGCTTTTACTTTACTTTACTTTCCGTCTTTGAAGACAAAATTGATCTGTTTCATTCTCGTGTGAGTGCGTCCAATATTGCCTCGTGAACTTCAGAGCGCAATTGTCTCTCTAAAATGTATGCACAGCATTTTGAGCACTTTAGTTACCACATTCCCCTGTGCATTTAGGAAATAGGGGCACGCTGTTATCCCGCCTTTTGCTCAAGGGCACTACTGCAACTGTGGCTGAACGTGGACTGAATCTCTGTAAGCGTCGGACCACCCACCATCATCCTTTGATTTAAGGCACAATGGAACAAAAGAGGAATAAATTATCCCCACCAGTACAAATCCAAAACATGGGATTGGAGACAATTACATCCAGACAGATCCAGGAAGATTTGGGATTTTACTGTTAGGAGGATGTGAGCTCGGTATAACACAACGCTCACCTCAGGGCTAACTGAGGGTGCAGTCACACCAAACACGTTTTGGGAAATTTACTGAAACTGAGCAGTAATAAGAACAATGCCATTCAAGGCAAGTAACCACACCAAAGTCAGTTCTCGTCAACAGAAACTGTGCTCAAAAGGTTTATGCTTGGAAAGTGAGCTATGACAAAATCATCTGAGGGCAAGCTGCAGTGTTTAGTCACACAAATTTCCCCTTAAATAGCCTTAGACATTACAAAAACACCTTTTTACATGTAAGAAGACAAGGTCACACACACACTCAGTGGCCACCTGTACATTCTAATGCAGTTCAGTGCAACACCTCCTTTTAACAAAGTTTATAATGTTCAGTTTGTGTTGACATTGTGGAGAATGTGTCAATTTAATTCTGTGTTTATTATTGAGGTTGTAGTTTGCAGAGGCCTTGTACTGGACTACTTTATACTGAGAGGTGTTTCTAATTTTTTGTCCTCCCCATTTTAATACAATGAGGGGGGACAGAATATTGGAAACAGCTCTCAGTAAAATGCAGTCCAGTCCAACAGCAGCACTAACTATGAGCTCAAGGCCAGTGAATGAACACCTCTGTTACTGTGACAACAAGACAAGCTGAGCATTATAGGCAGCAGGAAAGGAAACTTTATGGCACAACAGCTGGATTGGATTGGATTAGATTGTGCAGGTGGAGCTGATAAAAGTGGCCACTGACTGTATATCCTTTCTCTGCTGCTTCACTGAAGCTACATCACAATTCAGCTGAGGGAAATATTCGAACCCAAGCTGTTACTGTTTTATGGCTACAGCATTACATCAACTAAAAAATATATAGATGTTTTAGTGCATCATTTATACACACTTCCTTGTAATTCAGTAGGTGATCCTTGGGCTCCCCACTAGACTTTAAAATAACGTTCTGTGGTGTTTCCACAAAGCTAGAGCACACATCATGCATTTGTAATGATGAATGCACCAATGGGGTTGAAGAATTAACCCTTTGAACTGTGATTTTTCCCTTAAATTTCCCTTTAAAGCACGAAACGATGGCATGTGTATTCTGCGTCATCCCATTCCACGTTCCAGTTGGCTGCTTTGTAAATGGAGGCCACAGCAGGAATCACACTGGGCCCATTGCAAGATTTTTTTTTTTTCCATTTATTTAGCTTAACTTTGTCTTACTTTTGTCATGAGGTGGGCTCATAAGGGTCACATCAGATTCAGCCGACGCTCATAACTTCAGAAACCCTGTCAAAGTGACCCTCATGTACACGACTTAGGTTCCACCAGCTCAAAAACACAAAAGCAGAGAGTTTTTTTAAAGACTTTTTCTTCATCGCTAACCTCAGATCTGTAATATTTTATATAGTTCTACAATATTTCTCTGTTACCGATCGGTGTTTGCAACAGCTGAGGCAGGATCCCCATTAATACTGTAAAACATCAATAAAAAGCAGAGTCAGTTACATCGAGACAGTCGTGAAGCATCAGGCTATTTAACCTCTTTTAAGCCCCACTCTCTGACAGATTACATCAGCCTCTGACACAGTGCTTTTCAGAAAAAAAAAAAACACTGTGTCAGAGGCTGAAATCATCTCCTCTTTTATATATAATCTCCTGTTTTGTCTAATAATAAAAAGAAGAATAACAGCGATGAAGCTGAGTTACAAAGTGGTGCACATCAACAGGATACAGGAAAATAAAGGAAACCATGAGAAAAAAGACAAAGATGCCAATTAGAGGCAACTTTTTAAGGGGTCAGTTGCAAATATAAATATAATGTCGTAATAAATGACTAAAACAAGAAGAAAGAAGAAGAAAATTACAAGGATCAGACTCGAGAATTCAAAGCAGCTTTATACATGTGGGCTTCCAGGAGTGATTTAAAATGATTTGTTTGTTAAGGATCAGATTAAATTGTGCATGTGCCTCCCACCTCCTCTGAGCTCCTGTGGGGGGGCCGCTGGTTGCTCTTGTTCCTCGTCGTCACCAGGGCGGGCGCTGAATCAGCAGCCTTTTTGTTCCTGGGACTGGCCGCCGTCCTCGCCGTCTCCTCTCTAACTTCCTCCTCACTGTCGCTGTCCATCCCTGCCCCGCCGCCCTCCTCCTCCTCCTCCTCCTCCTGGTGAGGGTCAAAATGCACGAGAGCACGAGGTCACATAACCTGGCTCGCGATCAGGAGGGCTTAATCTGACACAAGGGCAAAAAAGCTTTCTGCTATTTTTTTTTTTAAACCTCTTCTATTTTGTTTTTGCCCACACACACACGGCCACAATAATGAGGAGCGCATCTTTTGCCGGGATTGTGGGTACGACAGTGATATAATATGTTTGAGGTTCCACAACATGGTAACCACCACATGTGGCTTGTCTTAATGTTACAATTGGCCTCATAGTTTAATTGTCTCTTGCATTATCCAATGTATTACATAGTTCAGGGCAGCTTGGCTGCTAAGCAGAGGACAGACAAAGCAAAAGCCAGATGTATTTTCTCTATCTTGTTATTTAGGTCTGTTGCATTAGATACACGCCCAGTCAACATTCACACACTAGCATCACACATTCTAGAAACAAGGCATGGACAGTGGTTGGCCTGTCCATGTCCGGGTAACTGGCCAATTATTCTCGGTTGCGTTTAAGTCCAACCTATGTACAGGACAGGCCCAGCCCATGAACATAAATGTGCATCATTTCCTGATATCGGGGCTCTTTCTGACTGAGATCCTGCGGGAGCTCTGTCACACTGACACCAGCGCTGCCTTGTTTTATATGTGACCAAATAAATATTGCATCAGAAAATTGAAGACTGACTCTGGTCTGTTCTTGGGCTTTCAACAAAGGAATCGGGAGCTAACAATAAGAGGTTTTTTTTTTTTTTTTTTTTTTAACAAAGTGGCATACACACTTTATGTAAGACAAATATGTCAAAGCAAATAATACAGTAAAAATTCTCAATTTTCAGCTGAGTTATAAGCGCAACTGGAATGCATTTATGTTCAATCAGATTATTTGAAAAAAAAAATATTAGAATAGAATAGAATGCTGGAATAATCTAGGTTAAAGTAAATTGAAGGTGAGTTCTGGTTCCTCATGAACACGTCTACACACACACACACACGTTCCCATTCATCCACTCATCCACTCATTTTCTATTCCCTTTCTTCTACTTATTTGTACTTATTGTATATTGTTGTATATTGTACATAGGTTGTATATTGTATATAGGAATGTTATATATACTTTATATTTTATTTTTTTATCTATTTTATTCTATCTATTTTTTACTTGCACAGTGCTGGAGTTGTTGCAATCACATTTCACTGCTGCTGTACCCGTACATTCATGCATGTGACGAATAAAATCTTGAACTTGAACTTGAAAGGTTCAATACCTGTGGCACCTATATTACAAGAGCCAGGGAAAAAACGTTTTTTTTTTTTTTTTTTTTTGGAAAGACCTCGTCTCACCTGTTCTGGAGCATTCTCCATCCTCTCCTCTCGCTCCAGCTTCTTCCGCTCTTTCTGTCTCTGAAAGGAGAACATGGAGATGGTGGCTGTGGGATGGCGTGGACAGGTGTATGGAGACAGGTGTGGACACAAGGGGCGGACAGAGATATGGAGACGGGAGCAGCAACAAATGCAGAGAGGTGCGGAGAAAAAAATTTGGAGACAGGTATGTAGGTAACATTGGTGCAGTAACAGGCGCGATGAGTGGTGTGAGGAGTTGTGTAAACAGGTTTGGAGACACACAGTAACAGGCAGAGACGGATGTGGAAACAGGTGAGGTAGCAGGTGCAGGAACAGGTGTATATAGGTATGGAAACAGGTGTGGTAGCAGGTGTACACAGGTGTGGAATGTGGATGATTTATTTCAGTCAGCAGACTGCACAACAACCAATAATAATAACTGTGAGCTGCAAATTAGAGGCAGTCAACAGTGCTGCTGGTGATGCAGGTGTGTGAGTCTTGGAATGGACACAGGTGTATGGAGGCAGGTGTATGGAGACAGGTGCAGTAAGCGTAGAGAGGCATGGAGAAGAGGTTTGGACACAGGTATGTAGGTAACACTGATGCAGTAACACATGTAGTAAGCGCTATAAGCAGTTGTGCAAACAAATGAGTAACAGGTACAGATGAATGTGGAGACAGGTGAGTAAGTGAGTAAGTAAGTAAGAAAAGCTTCATTTATTTAACACTTTTTAAAACACACAGTTCCAAAGTGCTTCACACGTGTGGAAAGAGAAAAAACAATACATGGAAAAACCAATACATAAAAAAAAAAAAAAAAAAAAAATACACACAGATACATACAAGATACATACATAGGTGCAGTAACAGGTATAGATAGGTATGGAGACAGGTATGGAGACAGGTGAGGTTACAGGTGTGGAATGCAGCGGATTTATTGCAGTCAGCAGATTGCACAGCAACCAATAAAAACTGTGAGCTGCAAGGAGGAGCAAATAGTTTGTATATGCGTTTAAGATTCTTCACTTATTACATTTAGCTCTGACTACAAGCAGCAGCTAAATCCCCCCCCCCCAAAATGTAAATGTGAAATTAATAAGATATTTCTAAAAAGGCTCAGGATTCAGCCGAGTACCCTGATGACGCGACAGAAACTCGGTGCCTGGCTGACAAAAGTAAAACAGACCAGACATTCAGAGACACTCTGTCCAGTGCTAAGCTGACACATTTTAGAGGGTTTTTTTTTTTGTTTTTTTTTTTTTAACCCCGGACCGGCTCAACTTTTAGCCCTGGGCTGGTAATCCTGGGTTTCAAAAGGCACTCCCTGTACACCCTGAGGGGCCGACAGGACTTATTACAGTCTTGAGTCAGCGCACCATGACTTCAGCCTGAGGTGAGGTATCCTCGCTCTGGAGAGAGATAAGCCCTGACTGTCGTCTGCTAATGTCAGACGTCCAGAAATGCAACTTGTAAAAAGTAAAACTGCAAGCTTTGCAATTTGAAACAAAAAAAAAAGGCAAATTTGGACATACAGTGCCAGGTCCATAAATATTTGGACTGTGACACAATGTTCATTATTTTGCCTTTGCACGCCGCCACAGTGGATTTGAAATGGAGTGACTGAAGTGCTGACTCTCAGCTTTAATTTAAGAGGTTGGACAAAAATTTGGCCTTTTGGTGTTGCTGAGCTTACCAGTGCATTATTCTTCTTTTTCAGGATAAAATAAAAAATGTCATACCAAACTGTTGATTTGGCTGCTCCTACAGTTGTTGCTATCTGTCTGATAGATTTTTTTTTTTTTTTTTTTTTTTTGCTTTTTGAGCCTAATGATGGCCTCCTTCACCTGCACAGACACCTCTTTGGATCACATGTTCAGGTCCTGATAAACAGCGACCAAATGCAAACACTTAGACCTTTTATTTTCTTAATTTGTCTTGGAATAACAAGGGAAAAACTGGCTGTAATTCCTAAAAGGTTAATGCCATATTTTTATTCAACCCCTTAAATTAAAGCTGAAAGTCTGTACCTCAATCACATCTCGATTAGTCCATTTCAAATCCACTGTGGTGGTGCAGAAGGACAAAATTATGAATATTGTGCAACTGTGCAAATACTTACGGACCTAATTGTAGAGCAGTTTTTGTAAATGCAACACTTCTCAAAAGGTGGATGTTATTTTGATGTTACTTTGCATTTTGATATTCTACTCCCTTTGTGTATCTAATGCTTCCTAAGCACCGTTGTGTGTTCTGATGTCAGTCGGCGTTTACTGTCTCTACTCACTTTCCTTTTGGCTCGCCGTCTCTCTGCTCTCCGTCTTGTTCTCTCTTCATCACTGAAGCCTTCTTCTGCGCTGAGTATGTCCTGCTCAATGGTCACACACACACACACACACACACACACACACACACACACACACACACACATTATAACATTACAGTAAACACTGTATCTGGCATGCAGAGCTACAGCTGCTGAAATCAGATCTTTTACACTGATATTAAAATTTAATGTTCATCTGGCCGGCACGAAATGAGGTTCGATCCGAGGGTGAAATTCAATAATCCTCACAAGATTCAACGATGATCTATGCACGTCATTTCAACTGAGGATACAGTCATATGCAGTTACAATCTTTTTTTTGTTTGTTGGTTTTCAATAATCTATAGTTACATTTGTGTACTTTCACAGATATCTAGAGTCATGTTTCTATGCCTGAGAAGACAGAAACTATTGTTAATAGCTGTAATACAGTAATGCAGTAAGTGTTTATGTTTCTCTGTGTACCTGTGACATGCAGTTGTCTTTTTCTCCATGCATCTGGCCAGGAGCTCCACCTGGCACCTCCATTTCCTCCTCATCTGCTCCATCTAGACACAAACACACAAACAAACAAACACACAGACATGTTTACAGGCATTTTCCATATATACCGCAGTACATTTGCATTTTGTCATGATGCTATTTCAGCAATACTGGGTAGATATCTTTTTTTATCTGCCGACAGTCTCTTAAGTTTGAACGCATCGGGACTCCGGGGAAATGAACGTCTTTGTTCGTCTGAACTTTTCACAGGGCTGTAAACATTCACATATTAAGGTGTTTATCTGGCAGCTGCCGCAGGGATCAGACCTGTGACTTCCCGAACAATGTAACCAGAAAGAGAAATAGCACACAATTTGGTTTCCATCCGAGTGGAGCTGAGGAAGAAAACACCATCAGGCAGCAGGTGGAAGACGAACATCTCTACAGGAAGCCGAGGAGGGAAGAGGGGAAAGCTTGAAATTTAATCTATAGATTTGTGTCCATGGACGCGAACTGTCCATTGTCCAATTGTCCATTTTTTTCAGCATGACTTTAAAAGTAATGTACTTCAATTGGAGCTATGGTTTGTGCCTGACCCATGTATACATGAAAGCCCCAAACACCACATGAGGAAGACGGTGTGGTGGTGGATCGGTCAACCAACACGACTTTCACTCAGGCAACCCGGGTTTGAATCTGAGCTGAGACCTGTGCTCATTTTCATAATGTGACTGAGCCCATGTCCAGTTTTGTGGCCTAAACCACTTCCTTAACCAAGTGAGGTTTGTTTTTTTTAATAGTTTTTGAGCATTTCTGCTTTATTAGACAGTCACAGCGGAGAGACACAGGAGAGACAGGGTAGAGAGAGGGGATGACACGCAGCAAAGGGTCTGAGGCAGATTCAAACCCAGGCCGATGCAGCACAGCTTTAGTATTATGTGATTTTTCATGCCTCAACCTAATTTTCCCCCCACCTGGATCTATAGTTTTGTTGACTAAAGCTACCAGAATTTACCTCCTTCCGGAAGTTAAAAAAAATGGACAACATGTGCCGATGGAGACGAATCTGTAGATGAAATTTCATGACTATAGCGCTAATTCCCATGAGACAGGGTTGTGCGATTTCAAGCTGTTCATCTTGCAGAGTTGCGGCAGCAGCAGGACCAGCGGTGCAGCCACGGCTTCCCCTTTTCCCTGTAACTTCCGCCAGCCGAGAGAAATAGGGCCAACTTATATTTCTGCATCAAAGTGCCGCCATAGCTACACAGCAGGTGTCTGTGGTTCCTGCAGAACCTGCTGCCCTAGTTTCAATGCACGTCTCCAAAAATGTAACTAGGTATAGGGTGACAAAGGGTGATAGGGTGTTTTTTTTGTTTTGTTTTTTTGTTGTTTTTTTAAAATACAAAAATACGAAATGCTACAGAGGAACTGAGGTGGTACCATCTTAACGATCTACTTTCCATTTAAAAATTCTAATAGCACACAGATGATTTCATACATGTGTATTTGCCTCGCTGCTACCATCTCCCTGAGGGTAAAAGTTCAGTGGGAACCCACCGACACAGAGCTAAAATTGCCTCCACCACCTTTGACAGCTGTGGTGAAGCAACGGCAAGACTTCAGCGCAGGACCGTGAATCAGCTACTATAATCCGGAGTTGTGTCCTGGGTGTGCCCTCAGGCCTCCTCCCAGTCAAACAGCACATCTGGAACACCTCCAAAGGGAGACAACGAGACATCCTCATCAGATCCCTGAGCCACCTCAGCTGACTTCTCTGAGTCAGAGGAGCAGCAGCAGCTCGGAGATCCTGCTGAATCACTGAGTGTTTCATCCCGTCGTGAAAGACGAGGCCTGCGACCCGCCGGAGAATCCTCATTCTTCATTCTTGCAACTGCGCCTCCCACTCATCCTTTTGGTCACTACCCCAAAACTCATGGCTCACAGGTTCGATTTGGCATGAAACCTTCATGGTCTGAAGCAGTGCCTGAATTAGTGCAGCTGCTGCACCTCTGCACCCCTCAAGCTCACAGTCCCACTCATCCTCGCTTAAGAACAAGAACCCTGAGATATTTGAGCACCCCCTTACGAAACAAAAATATACTGCAGTATATTGGAAAATATCATGTGCTCTATTAGGTAATACATTTCCAAATATGGGAAGTAGTCTTTATATTTTCCATTATATTGAAATATATGCGTAGACCATACATGTCAATATATTTATACATATAAAAAATATATTGCAATCAAGACCAAAAATGGCACTATACTTTTACATGTAATAGTTTGTCTTTATATGTTCAAATATACTGCAATAAATATATATATATATATATATGTGTGTGTGTGTGTGTGTGTGTGTGTGTGTGTGTGTGTGTGTGTGTATATATATATATATATCACAACATATATAAATATACAGTATATTGGGATTTTTTTTTTTACATTGCATATTTTCCAATAAACAACCATGACATATGCATGGACCATGCATGGCATATATCTGTACATATATTTCCAATACATGTTCCCATATAATTGGAAAGTCATAGATCATGTATGTTTGAATATATGTACCCAGTATTCATCACATATAAATCTAAATACATTATGGAGGATATTTATAAATGAAATGTATGAAATATATGAAATATATTATGGGATATATATATATATATATACCCATATATTAATATGCAATATATTGCAATATCTGAAATGCGTAATTACTTATTATTCCATATATTCAAATACATTACAATATATTGATGCAATATATAAATATATTGCATGATATATGTTTCACCAGTATATAATTCCATGTATTGCTAAGATATTTTCAAATATAAAATATATTTCCATATATTGAAATTCCATATATTAAATGTAATATATTCTAATATATCACCATATATTTCATTTAATATATTGATAAATATATTTTCTTTCCATAAGGGCGGAAAGGAGGAAACCAACAATTCCCTTTTTTCTAGGGTAAAAATCAAAAGTAGGTTAAGACTGTTGGATGTTCCCTCTCTTACTTTCATTGGACTCAAATCAGACTGTCTGCTGACTCCTCATTCCCTCTCCACTGTTGTTTCCCCCTATCCAGTGTCTTGCACTTTTCAAACTACTGAGGCAGGTGGAGGAGGAGGGATTGAAAGTGGGGCTACCAGTAACAGGGTCTCTAAACTGAGAAGTTTTCAACGGGAATCAAAGAGGCCTCGAGGGTCTCGGAGGGAGGCGGTGGTGCGGGGTTCTCCCTCCCTTCCCTCCCCTCATACCACACAAGAGGTCACCAAGTCAAAAATATCAGAGCGCCTCCAGGACAAAAATAGCGCTCAGGTACCCGGAAGCATTCCAGAAATACACCAGAGAGAAATATGTCTCCCTCCCTCTCCGTCGGTCCCTCTCTCCCTGCTTAATTAATTTTAAAAATTCCATTGAACCATGTCAGTGCTGCTGAGATCAAGAATCCCTTTTTCTTTTTTTTCTTTTTCTTTTTTTTTTTTTTCAAAAGAGACCTGACCCAAAAAGCAGCATCAAGGCAAACATAGATCTTGCAGACCTACAACATATAAACTATTCATCGAGGAGCATATAGCAAAGCACAAAGTCAACACTCGGAGCAGCCGGTCTTTGGGGATCCTGCGGCCGGCCGAAAGATGTAAAGCCGGTTCATATTTCTGCATCAAAATGCCGCCACAGCCACACAGTATGTGACTGTTGTTCCTGCAAAAACTGATTAAACTTCAAGAGTGCAGATCTTCACCAGGCGTATCTCGGCTTTTCTGATCTAAAGGGTATCTGGGCTACCCTATGTGCTGACCATAACTCAGGAGAGACTCAGCAGCTTGTTGTTCTGCCAAATGCTTTTCAAAATGACAAATGAAATGACTGTATGAGTCAAATATAATACAGTAGAACAGCTTGCCAGCCTTTTGCGACTCTTTGCCAGGAAGTCACGCGATTTGTCATGAAACCGGTTTCAGCACAAGAGAGCACAAGTTAAATGAATTGCTGAGAAGGACAGGTGTAGAAAGAGAGAGAGAGAGAGAGAGAGAGAGAGGCGGGGGGGAGAGAGAGAGAGATAAAAAGAAAGAGGAAGAGAAAGATAAATAATTCAGGATGACAGGCCCAGTAGTTTCTGAGAAAATTCACATACAGACACACACACATACATGAAAAAAATTAAAAATTATCACCAAGGTCTCTGTCTCCCTCTCTCTCTCTCTCTCCCTCACACACACACACACACACACACACACACACACACACAAAAGACCCACAAAGATTAGGCAAACAGTCCCTGAAATATGAAACAGCAACAACTGTTTTACTCCTCATTTTTTACAGTGGCGACGTCAGGCTGTGTAACCTATATGAACTGCCGCTCCCACATTTTTTACAGTGCTGTGTTTCTCGTGTTCGGTTTGATTGTCAGCAGCGGTTACCCTGGATTTCCTTTCACCCACAAGCGGAGCAGAAACAGCCACAACAAGATTAATAACGAGCGAGCGGGACAGTGAATGAGCTACGAAAGACACGCAGCGACTCAGGAGTAATGAGCAGAGGGGGATAAGGGATAGAGAGATAGAGCTGCATGGTAGAGCGAGGTAGACAGTGAATTACAGTGAGGGATCACTGTAGAGAGAGAGAGAGAGAGAGAGGTAGACAGTAAATGGAGAGAAAACAAAAGGTTTTGACTTACAGCAACCACAAGAGGTTCGCCATGGTACCAGCAGGAATGTGCACAAAAAATTTTAGGCTGATAGACCCAGACGTTACGGAGAACAGTAGCAGACACACACACACACACACATACACACACACACACACACACACACAAAGCATAAAATTCATTCAATTCAGATTTTTCATCATCACTACAAATTTGGCAAGAAAGCTCTTTCAGGTCAAAATGATTTGGGATTTTTTCTTCTCTCTTACCACACTGACCTATTGCGTTCGAGAGAACAGTCCACACAAACACACACACACACACACACACACAGACACACACACACACACACACACACACTACACATACACAAGGTTTTGGTCTTTTTAGGCAAAAGGTGTGAAGGAAAAATCACCACCATGACATCGAAGCCGAAAGACTGAAATAATTTGACATTTTCTGGGCAAAATTAATCTCTCAAGAGGCTGTTGAGCAAGGTTTTCACCGACCAGACACAAAAAAATGTACTTTTAACCGGCCAAATCTATGCATATTGAAATCAGTTTACTCTGAAAAGATGGAAATAATTTGTTACGTGCCAAGGCGGCTCATAGATTTGACAAACTCACGGGCCTCTGCTAAAATGCAGTGAATTTACCTGCATGTGGCTGGTGGTGATTTTTCACTCTGCCTGTCACTTTGCTGAAGCTAGAGATTTATCTTCAGCTATACTGGAGTTTATTTTAATATTTCAAACTCGTGAGTGAGCACAACGGCAGTCTTTCCTTGAACTGGGCTGAGGAGGTGAATCACGATGAAAGCTGCATTCCCCTGTAACCTGATCTACTTCAGTTATGAAGAGGAGATTGAGAGGAGAGGGAAAAAAGCCGGGGAAAGAAAGTAAGACGTATAAGCCTTTAGACAGCCGAGACGTGGCTCACACACACACACAAAAAAAAAAAAAAAGGAATGAAACTCAGTCTGATGAAGAGGCTGCTCAGCTTTCCTGCGCCTGTTGTTTTCAAAAGAGGAGAAAAGTGGAGAGAAAATCCCGCTCTCTTCCATCTTTCCGCCATCCCAGCTGTGCTCTTCCCTTGTGTGTCCTTCACCAGAGAGCAGGGAGTCCGGTCAGCCTGATAGGATATCTGTGCACACACACACACACAGACACACACCTGGGAAAACATTTACCCCAGTCGAGTAAATCGTGCAGCACAGTCCAGTGAACTGTGGCTGTGGTATCGGCAGGTTGTTGACAGGTTTCATGATGGGGGCTAATGCTTGTGGACAAAGCAGAATACAAAATGCAAATTAGCCCGAGGGATTTAAATAACAGCCCATCTCACCAAGGTCAACTTCTGCTCGTTATCACCTGCCTTCTCTTTCTCGTGCTCAAGTTAGTTTGTCATCTTTCTTTCCCTTTCTAGCTCTCCTCCTCTCCTGGCAGGGCGGCCCGGCGATGTCGATGAAGCTGATTTTGAAGACACGGCGGTGGCAGGAAAGAGCACGCGCTCACAGATCAGAGGGGAGATCTATTTTCAGAAGGCCGAATGCAAATGAGCACGCAGCTTTTGTTATCCCAGCAACAGAGGCCACACACATCAGAATGCAAATTCCCCCAAACTATCTCGAATATCAAACAAGCGCTGATCATCATCATCACGGGACGTCCCCTGCAAACCTGCATGCAAAACACACACAGTCCGACGTGAAGCCACCAGAACGGAGCGTCTCCGGCCCTCAGCGCTTTTTCTCCGCTAACTCTTAGAATCCCAGTTCAAGACAGAATTTCACTTTATTTATTTTTAGTTTAAATTTTTGGGGACGTTTTAGGGTAACTTTCTTACAAACACACACACACACGCATGCACACCAACAAAAACACACACACACACACACACAGACTCAGTATCTGTATAAACTCATAAATGCAAGTGTGCATATGTATCTATGTATTTATCTATATATCTACCACTCTCTGTCTCTGCATAATTTTTTTTTTAGTTATTTTTGTCTTGGTCTTTAGTTATTTTTGTCTTTCATGTAATTTGCTTAAGTATGGAATATTTAATAATTGTAGTTTTTTTTTTTTTTTTTTTTTGCCAATTTTCAAGTAAATGCTTACATTTTTCTTTTGCAGCTTCACTGATCCAGCATCCCTCATCTCATGTTTAAATATATCATTTTAGTAATTATGAAATGTAGTTTTTCTTGTCCTCTATTTTTTTTTTATGAATTTGTGATGTGATATGTGTGTGATAATATTCTGGTAATTTTCTTTTTTTTTTTTTTTTTTTCTAATGTTCTGGTCACCTTTTCAACGAGTTTAAATGAACAGAATTTATGACTTGTCATCACTGCAATCCTCCAAAATCAGATGCATATAGACATTCAACACAAACACTCAAGTCTTATGTATCAAAGGACAGCAAATTAATAATGACTCTTTAAAAGCGACACTTCATGTGCCATGCTGACTCAGTAAACATGTTAAACAACAACTCAAATCGCATCTTTTTAATATACCTGGGGACCATCTGTTCTAATTAAACAACTTATATGATTTATTAGCTTTTAATGACATATGATTTTTTTTGGTGTGTGTTTATGTCGTGTTTGGTTTGAAGATAGTGTTTTGTCTGTGTTGTGTACACGTACTGCATGTTTTTTTGTTTTTTTTTACTTTTTTTTATTGCGTTTCTTTTGTAAATGAGTGTGTAGTTTTTCTCTGTTCTTGCTGAGCACAGTTTTATATTTGTGTTTTGTTTTTATTTAACTGTCAAGCACTTTGAGCTGCATTGTGTGCATGAAAGGTGCTATATAAACAAACTCCATTCATTCATTCATTCATTCATTCATGGTATGGATGTGATATTGTTTAAATAAATGAAGTGTTGGGCCTCCATTTCATTTCAGATCTCCAAACAAAGCAGCTTCCACGATTCATAATGGAAGTTGGACCATTTGATTAATGACAGTGATTTATGAAAATTCATCACCACACTTAAAAATGAGTGCGGGTTACGCTGCAATTTTGGTAAATCAGAAGCAGCCCTTAATTGACCACCGTGTGCAGACGTCTGGCCATTCACCCCAGGCCTCTTCCCTGAGTACTGTGGAAAAAGGAGGGAGCTAATTACGTGATTGAATATTGCCTCTAAGAGCTCCATATTTTGTCATCCACTCGTTTTTCAGCCTCACTCTCTCCCTGTGTAAACATGCACTGTGCAGGGATGGCAGACACGGGGACGGAAAAACACTAAAAGTCTCTCCATCTGGTAAAACCGTAATTCCAAGGGAACAGCTGAGCTTCGTCAAGGCTATTAATGAGCACGCAGAAACTTTTGCTCCATCAAACGCAAGACTTTGCATTCACCCGAGGGACACAACGTACCCGTGGGAATCTGTTTTTTATGATGCAGTTTGCTCTATTTTAGTCGGCCCACTTTAGCGTGAATTCAAGCTCCTGATGCAAAAAAAAGAAGATCTGAAGTTATGGTAAAAGAGCGATGCATGAAATCAACAAAATCATGGGGGTTTTTGTGATGGCAGACGATGAAGAGCTACTGGAGGACTGTACTGAGCTCAGAAAACAAGCAGCTTCACTTTTTGCAAGAAAAACTAAAAAAAATAGTTGGGAGATGAAGAAGAAGCAATCTGTATGAGGCTGTGTGTTCATGCACTTTAATAAAGGAGAGGCTTTCAAAGTGCAACAGTGAGTTTTTCAAGCTGAAAGTGAAGCTGCCCCCACATCCTCCCTTGACCCTCCCCTGGCTGATAAGGTCTCTCTATCAGCCAGCGGCAGCCATGAAACTCCATGAAACTTGCTGTTCTCAAGAGATAAATAATTCCTAGCCTTGGGGCCGGAGCTGTACATCACTGGCCAAAACATCCCTGACATGCGAGCGCATCTTCATATGAGCTACATGGTCTCGGATCAGCGTCGGCATCGTGTAGAAATTTGACATTTCTGTGTATGCAAATGATCAAAACCCAAAGAGGACCAGGAAATCCTCAACTGTTCCTTTGCATTTGTTTTTGCTGGGAAAATATATGTGGAGATGCATCAAGTGCAACTAGGGTTGCAAAATTCCAGGAATTTTCAAAGTCGGAAACTTTCCATGGGAATTAATGGGAATATATGGGAATTAACAGGAATTTACAGGAATAATCTGGAAATTTGCAAAATTGCATGTTGGCCTATAACTGGGAACTTAATGTAGTTGAAGAAAAATCATCTTGCAGCATAATCCTGGTTAAAACAACCAGATTTAATAAAAATTCAGTTGAATTTCCACACGACTCGGCCTCCATCTGAGCCCACGGACAACATCCAGTCAAGGAGGTTTTGATGATATGACTGAGGTAAATATATTTGACCTATGGTATTAAAATTTAACTGGAAAAAATAAGTCAAAATGTGTTTAGTAGCTATTTAAGAGGCTTTCTATCAGCCAGCGAGCTCCACTGTGATGTTCTTCTGCCGTCTGCTAACCAGTTTTGTTTTTCTTTTTTAGATATACAGTTTTCATATAAGAATTTGGGTTATAGTTTGATTTAGCTGCTGACTGAGGAGTGTTCATCTATTCATTGAGCCTATTTCTATTCATTTATCCACCATCAATCTTGAAGGACTGAGAAAAAAAATCTACTCAAAATAAGTCAAAGTCAAAAATGTCATTAGTTTGCACGTCTGTCTGCTTATGACAAAACAAAATTTCCAAAATTCCCCAGCTAAACTTCCCATGGAAAGTTTCTGGAATGTTTCCATAAATATTCCTATATCACAATTTTATAGTTCCATAACATTACTAATCAGGTGACTCGGCAACATTTAAGTGTTTTGCTGTATCTTACTTTGCTTCTTTTCAAGCCCCCCGTGTGCTACATTCAGCACTTCCATTGCACCTGACCGTTTGCAACACTTCGATGTGCAAGGTGCATCGACTGACATGAAGTTAAGGTAAAGACGCAGACAAGACACACCGTTCAAACAAAAGCTCGGGACACACGCGGTGCCAAGCAAAATGGAAGCGAATGGGCCGTGCCCTGCGATAGGGAGACTTTGGTTTAGCTCCTAAAAGGATGTTATTGTCTGTCATTTGGACACACAGTGGTTTTAATCCAGATGGCAACAAACGAGCACAGATTTCATGTTAAGTTTGCCTTGAGGATGTGGCTGCAGCTAAAAGTGAAAAATGAAGCTGTAATTATAGGAATTTTGTGCATATGGACCACAATAAGAGTAAGACAGTATTAGCTGCTGCTGCTTTGCAAAACGGTGCACCACAAAAAGTGAAAAAGTGAAATTGTACATAATGCTGTGAAAAAATAAACCAATAAAATTTCCTGAAACCAAGTCAATAATCAGAACTACATTTTTATTTTATTTTTTTTTGCAATTCTCGTGCCGCCACACCAACTGTAACAAATATAAAAGCGTTCATGAACTGGATATACGTAGGTTGAATGCCTCTTGTGGTATATCAATCATCGGAGACGCAAAACGGACATTTAATTTAAATGTCAACACTGCACTATATGACTTTGGGCGAGGAAACGGAGCCCTAATTGCTCCCGTGCAGCTGCTCGGTGGCCAGCAGGGGAGGGCTGCGGTTGCACTGGGCAGCTCCCACCGGGTGAACATGTGCACCAAAGCAGGGATTAAAACGCACACGCATGTTGAGCAAACCTCCCCTGGATAAGTGAAGCAGGGAAGGTACGTCGCGCTGAGCGTCTGCTCTCAAGGCCGGCATTCTTTCCCCCTGAACACAAGATGTTGACAGATGAAAGGCAAGAGGAGGGAGCTCCATCCAGGAATAGACCGTCTGAAAGAAACTTTTGGAATGAGCAGAAACCGAATCTGTTTGGCATTAGAGCCACAACGCCGAACACCCCCCCTCCACCCACCCACCACCCATTGGAGGCAAAAAAGAGGAATATCCAAGAAGGGAAAGGGGGGGGGTAGGATGTTTGCAGGGGAATAAAGACGTTCGGTTTGGGCCTGGAGTTTTCAAACTTTTTCATGTTTCGGATACTCGGACGCCCAAGCTGGCTTTTATTAAGCTGTGGTCTTTCAAATGACGTGATTTTCCCTTACATGAAGAAAAAAAATCTGATTTGTGTTACACATTAAGTTGTTTCGATGTTAACTTGAACACTGATTTAGATTCAAAGTGACAAGAATAACACATAATGACTCTGATTTTTTTTGTCTCATAGCAGCTTCTGGTGATTGCATTTAAAGTGAAATTAAACTTCATTTGGTTGAGGACCCTGTGGAAGCCCCTCAAGGCCCTCAGAGGGTCCACTTTTGAAAGCCACCAGCAAGGAGAGTCGCTCCTGCTAATAATAGCTGCTCTACAAGTAAGGTTCAGAGTTGCCACGAGCCGAGCACCGAATTCTGGTGACATCTGTCTTTGTCCTGCTCTGTCTAAAGACAAACACCTCTGTAAACCATCTGCTGATCTGCAGGAGAGGCCTGCTGCTACACACTGCTGTCCTCATGTGTTTACTGAGTGATGAAGCGATGAGACCACAGACACCAAAATCATCCCGATCTCTCCGCCCAAACCTGCCTCTCCGGAGTTTGTACAACAATCACAGTATTTAATCTGCAGATTTGCATCCTTGGACACAACTTGTCCTCTTTTTCTTTTCAAATGGACATGAATTAAATTTGTGTCCATGAATATGAATTTTCCTTTACTGTAAGTGGCTAAAACCTTCCAGAAGGGGCTAAATTTCAGCAGCTCTCGCCAACAAACAAACAACAAACATCCAGGGGGAGAAGGCACGACCCTGACCTTCACCATTGGAGAAGGTCAGGGTCAGGAGAGGTCAGATTTAGGCACCAAACCCGGAAACTGGACACGGTGACGTCTTGGTCTCGAACCCAGGCCACCTCAGACTTTGTGGCTCTTTATACTACATCATGATACTTGGTGCAGGTCCCAAATATATCTCCAATTAAAATATATCACATTTGAAGTCGTGCTATCACAGAAAAAAACAGATTAAAGATTAAAACTTCACTGCAAAAACTCAAAATCAAGAATATTTGTCTTATTTCTAGTCAAAATATGTCATTACACTTAAAATAAGACATGATCACCTCAGAAGTAACTTGTTTTTAGACAACTTTCACTTGTTTCAAGTAAATTTTCACTTGAACATTTGCTTGTTTCATTGGCAAAATTTGCCAGTGGAAAAAGTGAAAATTCACTTGAAACAAGTGAAAACTGTCTAAAAACAAGTTATTTCTTAAGTGATCATGTCTTATTTTAAGTGTAATGACAAATTTTGACTAGAAATAAGACAAATATTCTTGGTAAGATTTTGAGTTTTTGCAGTGTTGTGACTGTATCACAAACAGCCATGAGACCAAGCTGGTGCTCCACTGTTCACACCACTCTGCCTTAACACGAGCCTGCACTATATCGAGTGACAGGTGATGCAACTGGCATTATCCAAATGCCGGCCTTACACCAAACGACTGTTCAGGCGATTTCACTGTCACAAATTTCTAAAGTCGACATAAAAACACAAGGGTTTTGCAGGTTTTAGGGAGCATCATCTGGATCGCTTGGTGTAAGGCTGTCATAAAATCAGAATCAGTTCACCATCAGAAATACTTTATTGATCCCCGAGGAGAAATTGGGTAAAACTCAGTCCAGGTCAGTCTTTTTCTCATCTTGATATTCTGATAAAATCAAACATATTTAATCTTAGTCTTAGCTCATGAAAATAGTCGAGCTCAAAGACGTGAACGGCGTCAACAAGCAATAGCTGCTCACCAGGTAGATCGTAAACCTGGCGGGGGCTCAAAAGAGATGCAAGAACATGAACAAGTCTTGTGTGTGTTCAAGGGTGTGTGTGTGTGTGTGTGTAACGCTGTTGAAAGCTCCTGCCATCCTCCAGCTGTCATGTTATGCAGCTGCACCCATAATAACTCCATGCCTTCACACACTGGTAGTCAAGGTAAAGCATTACTCATAATCCATGGACTACCTATAATATTCCTATAGTTTTTGTCAGACACTCTCAAATCCCCAGTCTTTGCTAAATCTCGTCTGTGACTAGAAACTCGGCGACTTCTCACACACTTGTCTTCAGATGTGACAGGGTGTCAGTGTCTTCAAGGTCTTCTCGGAGTCTTCCAGTGTACGGCTTCCACACCCAGCTCACCACATCATCGCTCTGCTTCCTGTTTCACGACACTGACAAACAAACTGACTAACAGATTTCACTCTATGATTTATACAATACAGAAAACATAAAGGACACCTACTGTGAAACCTGGAATATGTCAAAATGTGGGCGCAACTGATGAAAATCATTGTTTTCCCTGCCATTTTAAGCATTTTTTCACCTAAACACCTAAACCGGATGAACAGTAAAAAAAAAAAAAAAAAAAAAAATTACACTGAGAGTCTCTATCATGTTTAGGTGTCATGTATAAACACTCCTGGCTTCTGTCTGAGGAGCTTGTGTATCACCTCCTTCACACACACACACATACACACACACACAAGCATTGCACTAGCAACAGGAGCTCATCGCTTCAGCAAACTCTCAGCAGTGCAACCACATCAGCCGTTTTATAACTACTGAAGAACTTTCTTTGACTAAAAAAAAAAAAAAAAATAGTGCAATGCTGTGCTCCAAATTCATTGATATTTATTACATTTTGAATATTTTCTTATTGAACTGCGTAAATTTTATCCATCCACCCCATGCTTGGACACTTTCTGGTGACAAAATGTGCTGAAATCATAAAAAAAAAAAAAAAAAAAAAAAGACTTGGAAAAAATACAAGAGAAACTGGAAAAAAAAATTAAAAAGGATTCATAGGGCCTTTTGTCACGGCCAAAGGTGTTCCAGAAACATTTCACATCGCCATTGCCTCCACATGTTGTTCTCATTTTAATTCTGCGCAGCCCACAACCAATCCTGTGAGCAGCCCAGAGGTTACGTTCAGGTTTTTCGGTTTTAATTGGAGGCCAGTTTCTGATTAAAGATGACGATGGCTGTGATGACTCAACGTTTCAGGAGAGGGCAAAAGAATGTTTTTGCTGAACATTTTGACATAAATCAGTGCGTCCTGTGTGTGTGTGTGTGTGTGTGTGTGCTTCAGTTCACAATAGGCTACTGACGCATGGAAACTTTTACATCAAGTCACTCAGACAAAAAGACGTAGTTGCCAGGTTTCCATGTATAACAGATGAAATTTCCTTTGCAATCCCTGAAATGCCAGCAGCCTTTGCACAGTAACATTGAGGCTGAGTGGAGACTTGCTGCCATGTACAGGAGGCCTCGACATCAACAATCAACCTATGTGTGTGTGTGTGCCGTTCTAACGCAACTGGAGGACTGCTGCCAGGCCAGAAATAGTCAAGATTGAACTTTGCGCAACAATCCACGTCTCACTGTTCGATATGAAAACCACCTGTGGCGTATCTGCCGCTCAAGGCCAGAGGCTGTGTGTGTTTTCATTACAGAAGCCACAAGAACTCAGAGGGAGAAGCAGCAGCAGCAGGAGGAGGGGGAGGGGGAGGAGGAGGAGGAGAGATGAAGAGACTGTAACTCCCGTCCTCACTGAACAGCTCCCACATCATCACTCACACACACACACACACACACACACGCTTCTCCATCCATCTCACTCAACATCCAAGGAAGGCCAAGGTTATTACTGCAAACGAAACCTAAATGTACAACAGAAACTGTTTTTTCATAAAACAGTGAAAAAGTTATATAAATGTTACCATATTAAAAAAAAAAAAAAAGAGCACATAATATATAACTGTAATTTTTTTTTCCTTTTTTGCCTATGAGCATGGTAAAAGAGAGAAAGCAGTTTGGGCTGTTTCCCTGAGCATCAACTGCAAAATTAACTAAATAAATGTTTAAAAGAATTTATAACTTTGTGGTTTATATTAAACAATACCTGTTGCAAATACATACAAACTACCCATTCAGAACCTATTATTGTACTTTATACACACACAGAGAAAATTACTGAATGCAAACTAAACTAAAACTGAACATTTAAAAAAAAAAAAATCTGACTTGAAAACAACTAAAGACACATTGCAAAAATAATTAAAATCGAGTTGAATTTAAGATAAAAATCGACAACGACATAAAAATACAAAAGCAGTGACGAAGCCAAAAGTACCAAAAGGCTGATGCGCACACACTGGGAGCATCCCTGCCTCAAACCAAAGTTTCAAACACACACATAAACACACACACACACACACACACACACACACACAAACACACACACTGAACCACTGTGCTGGCTTGTTTGGATTTTTACTTCTACACTGACTGCAGCAAAGGAACGACTATTAAAAAAGGGTGCGGCTGCCCTGCCCTTTCTCAGTGTGACTCTTAGCACACACACACATACAAACACACAAAAAAGCGCGCACGCACACACACACACACACACACACAGGCCTATTCCTCTTGCTGTGTCTCAGTCTCTGTCTCACTAACTCTGACTGAACCAGTTCAAGGAAAAGGAAATTAAACACTAATAGGCAAGCATCAGTGGTAGGCTACACTGTAATTATCATCTTCCCTTCCTTTGCACACACACACACACACACACACACACACACACACACACACATGCACAGCACGTTCTATCGACATTATATGAGTCTGATTCGTGACTCACTACTCTTAGTCATGTGCATTCCTCTCTCTGCATGGTTGTCTTTGTTTTGCTCAAACTTGTTTTCCGTATAAATAGAACTGACTTGATATGGTGTGTGGCATTAAAAACACAAACACACACACACACACACACACACACACATACTGGAGTGCATACCTCCACTAAACACGATGCAATTCTCAAGATATACCAGTCCCACATTTTGGATATCCACCCAAAGTTAATCTCGCCCATCGCCACGCCGCTCTGGCAGCTCAACTGGTGCGCAAACTTAATCAGTTCATCTTTCTTCTGCCTTTCCGCAAAGATTCATGTCAAATCTGCTCACATCTTCCCGCTAACAGCCTGACAAAGGGAACGGGGTGAAACCCACGGCCCCGGTCCAACTCTTTCCTTCATCTCTGGAGAAATTTCAGCACATTTCAGCTTCATATGAGCTTGTGATCACTGACAGCTGCGTTCTCTCCCCTTTGCACATGAGAACATCCATCTGTTTTCATTGGGAGAGTTGCTGCAGACAAATAAGAAAAGCATGATATCGCTTTTTTTTTTTTTTTCCAGATGCTACACTCACTGATTAATGATGCATTTTTGAGATATTTTGTTTTCTTCCTGACCCAGTACAGATTTAGAATGGGATGAGTGCAAGTTAAGATCCATGGAGGGAAATAAACACGAAAGGGTAAAGTGACACGCATGGTGTGGCCTAGTCTTTTGCTTTCTTAGAGGCAAAGTTTCACATGCACGAGGATACAGCCAAAATCTCGCTCTGATTTCAAATAAGAAAGAAGTAAAAGAGGAAGAGGAGGACTTGTTTAAGATGGTACTTTCCTGCTGGCAGACGGTGAAATCCCTCTCACTGGCCCACCAAGGCCTTCAACACGAAGCACACATTTGGTTTTGGTTTCACTTTCAGCGCTCTTTTCAGCCGGCTGGCTCACAAAACAGCAGAACTATTTTCTACAGTGGCAGTGCTACGGCTGAAAATAGTTCCGTCATTTTGGAAACCAAACAAACAAACATGTTGTTGTGCATCCTTCAAAAAAAGCTGTCGGCTTTCTATCGTGTTGTTTTCTGGTGTTTATCTACTTGTGCATTCATTTCAGAGCAGAACAGTCCCAGTGAGGCTCTCGCTTGGTGGATGTATTACATTTGCAAGGATACAAACCCAAAATATCACTTTAAGGCTCATGCTATAAACTTGGTGATGTCCATGCAGTTCCTTTGTATCACAGGAGCCCATTGGCTGCCCTCAGCCCACTGAATGGGATGCAGCTCAGGCACATAATAAAACAAAGAGTGCCAACAACAACGCTAAGGTCTAATTCCTCCATCACAAAACATTTTCAGGTGGTGAAGTCACATGAAAAGGTAAGCAACTGGTTATTAAAATGGCTTTTGATTAATCTGACACAGCCAGCTCTCGAGAAATCATATCAGTTTTGACTCATGAAACCATCTAGCCACTCTACAACCAAAGTGTTTGATCTGAAAAAAAAAAAATTAGGACCAATCAGCGCCTTCGAGAGACTGCAGGTGTGGTTTAGGCGATGGCAACACGGGACACAGGACATAAACCGAGATTTTCTTTACATAAATGGTAAGAATTGTGCACCAACATGCTCACACAGTGTGCTCACCAAAACACCTGCTCACTCTCACTCCAACAGTAGAAGCTGTTTGTTTAGCCGCTGTTGTGCCAGATGACATTTGTTTGATCGGGCAGTTTGCTGATGACTCACAGACGCTCGATCCAATCACTTGCTATGTATTTTTTGGAAACGCCTGTCGCTGCCACCCCTTTTCCAACCAGTTTGGATCCAACAGCACCCAGACTTTGGCTCAGATTTTGGTTCAGGTTAAGCAAGAAAAAGTTTAGCTGATAACGTTAACTTCTCACCGACTAAAGAACTTGTCTTTCAGTCCATTTTCCAACCTCCGCATCCTAAAGCTCAGGGAACATTTACGCGAACGCAGAGGGCGACGAAAGGCCTCGTCCTCACATTCTTAGCACCAAAATGGAAAATGTGCAGCTGAAGATTTGTGGTGCAACCTAAACATCAACTGCAACCTCAGATGTTTCAGGTGCAACACCAAATGAAAACTTCCAGTTAAAGAGCAACTAGCACTGAAGAAGTCATAATTTCGTTTCTTCCTTCGTAAACCGACTGCAATGTTGGCAAACTCCTTTTGGCAGAGACAGAGCATCATGTAAAGCACACATTCTTCCATGATATTCATTTTTAAATTTCTCCTATCCAGTGTGGCATTGCTGTTTTTTACCCCCCCCCCCCCCCGTGTGTAAAATATAGGTATGACCTGAGCCTGGACCTGCAGGAGTCGATGCGTTTGCAGTGTAAGCACACAGCTCATGTCGGTGCAGCATGATTTGCATACGTGTGCCTCATATAGAATATGTAAAGGCTCTCACTTTCCACTGTGACTGCTTCACTGTCTGTCACCATATCATTTTCATCTCATAAAATCGGACAGACCTGGCTGTGCGATGTGACATTTTACCTGGTCATGGGACGCTGCACTCCCTGAATATCAAATAGCATTTAACGCAGGTCAGTTTTCACAGGTTTCAGGCTATGAGTTCACATGTGAGGTCTGCCCAGTAAAAAAAAATCACTATAATATTCCTGAAGGGACTTATAATGTCTGCGGTTCTCCATGGCGAGTTTACAGCGTCCTACGTAATGTAATTTTTTGGTGTCATGCTGGGTTACTCATACTGGAAAAATTCATTATACATCCATATAACATCCTTCACAAAGCTATTATGGGATTTTATTGTAGTTATTTTTCAGGAGGGCTGACCATGGCAGAGGCCCGCCGCTGTGGCTCAACCAGATTCTGTGCATTCTTGTGGACTTGCTGCACGCTCATTTCCCAGTCAAATGTGTTGGTTCAGCTTAACACACAGCGTCTCTGTGTGTGTGTGTCCCACTGCGAGCTGCGCCTTCATGTGCGGAAACCGAGCGTGTCACACCCATGTCACCTGTTGACATCTATGTACACACACACACACTGTCTGAGTGGGTGTGTGTGACAGTCACGGGTATATATGTGCAATAAAAAAATCCAGCGTCCAAAATTAAATTTTTGGTAAACATTATATATAAATAGGCTACTTACCTTTACTTTAAGATAAGATTTAACTTAATTGATCAACCATAGAGGAAATTCATTTGAGGCAGCAGCATGAAGAGAGAAAGGACACTCCCACACATATCTATACATCATACAGTAAAGTAAAATAGAGTAATATAAGAATGATAAAAACAGGAATGAAATATAATAAATCAGGTCTGTGTGCAGTTTCTATGTGTTTGTACTGAAAATATATATAAGCGCAACAATGTAGCCTAAGCTCTAACACACAGGTTTACATTAACAGCAGTATTGTTATCTTTCTAATAAAGTACAGGTGAAATGTGTGTTTAACATGCGGGTTGTCGGCTGTAAACTCCACGCAGCAACCTGTCTCTCTCTCTCTCTCTGTGTCTTTCTCTGTGACCGACTGATGTAAGACAGGATCAAAAGTTGCATCAAACGCCTGTCAGTTCACTCACCGCCCCCCAGGCCCAGCAGCCGGCAGATTTCCCGGGTGAACTTCATCAGGTTTCCCCGTCCGGCAGAGTCACTCCGTCTGAAGCGGCGGCCTGCGGCTCTCTGCTCGCTGCGGTCAGCTGGCCGGGGAGCCCGCACCTCCTCCGCCGGCGCTCAGGCTCATTCCTCCGCTCCGCTCCGCTCTCTCCGCCTCTTCGCTCATCGTCAAGCTCAGCACCACAATGAAAAACACAGCTTCCTGTCGGCACTGTCAAAATAAAACCCCTGGAAGCGGAACTGGGGCTCCTCGTGGTAACTTTCGGAATAAAACCACGATAACCACAATTAACGTCATGAGTTAATATTTTAATACTTCATTGAATTACGTCCCGGAATAGCTTTCAACATAAAGCCATCAAAGTTAAAATAAAATTATGACTTCCTATCTTAACTTTCATCAAATATTTACAAGAAAGAAAGGGAGAAAGAAAGAAAGAAAGAATTTGGAAATGTACTCTGAAATGTAATATACACACACACAAACACACTGATAATATAGTCAGTGTGTTACTGTTTTATTGTTTTATTTATTCATTTATCTATTTCTTTAATTACTTACTCTATTTATTTATTTATTTATTTATAGCTCTTTACCCTTTTTTATTTTAGAGGCTTGTGGCATTTTTCTGGATTTTTCTGGAGTTCTCCTCTATAAAAACAAAAAGAGATTAGCCTACTGAGTTGCAGGAATGTTACAGTGATAAAATAAAATTAATTAATTAATTAATTAATTACAAAAAAAATCATTAGTTTTTATAAACTTCACATTAAGTGACACATGCACTCTTTAAGTTGTTACAGAAACACAGGAATCTTATGTTGATATGCCTTCCATAGATTTTTTTTTTTTTTTTTTTTTTTTAAAGATAGCATTTTAATAATGTCAGTCAAGCTAATAACTATTGAATAATACAGAATAACCAAGTTCCTGTTGGACTAGGAAAGCAATCAGAATGAATGCTATCCAGATACCATCGGGTGAATAACATGGGGGAGAATAAGGCCGTTATGAACTCATCATAAAGTTCCTGGAATATCTGACAAAGTTTATTCAGATTTTTTGTTATAATTGGAAAACTGTAAATGTGTTACAAGCTATTATTTCTAAACCAAGCTGCCTGTAATCTCATGTCACACACTGACAACAGCACACAGACTGACACACACAAAGTTTTGTTTCACCATGCTGATGATAAAAAAAAAAAATGTTTGTTTTTTTTTAATCTGGTGGAACTTGCAGAGATATGGGAAATATGCTGAGCAGCACAGACTGTAAGCCTCTGGCATTTCCCTGGCACGTTGACCTGAAACTGGAAACCTTCGCTCTCTGGAATGACTGTTTGTGCGTATAGATAAGAACATCATGAGCTGCACAAAAATGCACGGGGGATGAAGGAGGCTGAGGCGTTTGTCCACTGGGTGGTAATGTTACAGCATCAAATCCTCTGCAGGAGCGGCCGCAGCGCGGAGAGAGAGGAGGCTCAACCCCGGAGCAGCCTCTGCCTGTGGAGAGGAACGTCAAAGGCACCAAACAACGCCTCCTCATATTCTCTCAGCTGTTATTTTGTGAGTTTAATGTTGTAATTTACTTTTCTGCTGTGCCCACTTTGTCAGCTCGCACTACATTTCCCAGTATGCCTTTCAACGTTCCCGGAGAACATGCAGTTCCTTATTTTCACCACGGCTGTGATTTTCACTGAGAGTTCCCCAGAGTACATAAAAGGGAGTATGTTTTTGTAGAGTGTGCACACTTCAGTCAGTTTGTTCTCTCCAAGTGATAGTGTAATCCAGTGATTTTTGGTTTTTGAAGGCATAAAGGAAGACAGTATCTCTATCTCTATTTATACTGCAAAAAACACTTAGTCTTTGAAAATCACAGACAGAGGATAATCAAAAGGATAATGACCATGACATCACTATCACAATGACGATAATGAATACGGTTAGATAGTGACTGTGCTGTCACAAGATGGAGTTTACCGACTGGAGGCAGTCGCAGACACATGTAATCTCTCTCTCTCTCGCTCTATTTCTCCCTCTCTCTCTCTTTGTCTTGCTGTTACAAACAGGCGCACACACACAAAGGAGTGGACAAAGGCTCTGGGCGTAATACAACACCACAGCGTTTAAACCACAATACACACATGGGGTTAAATGTCACCGGTGCAAAAAAAAAAAAAAGGCGCCACCGATATGGCCTGTGCACTTCGGGTGATGGAAACCATGTTGGGACTGAGAGGCAGCAGCCCACAGACAGTCCAGCCCGTCCTCTCTGTGCCCCCCTACTGAGTTTACATCCACACCCCACACACACACACACACACACACACACACACGCACACACACACACCAAGGTCGGCTCTCCTGTCCCCCCTCTCTACTTTCCCACCGTGCAAACAGAGAATGATGCATGCTCCCTCTTCCTGGTGGGAGGAAAGAAGCAGTCAGGCTCCATTGACAGTGGGGCAACAAAAGAAGTGGGAGGAAAAAAAAGGAGGTGGAGGAAAGGAGGAAGAAAAAGAGGCAACAAGGGAGAAGAAGAAGAAGAGGAGGAGGAGGAGGAGAAGGAAGGGGAGGAGGGAACATGCACAGATTTCTACAGTGAATTAAAAAAAAGTGGATTCAATAACCAGTATTGTCACCATTCCTTTGACAATTTGTAGTTATTTGTGTTGTTGTTGTTGTTATATGTGTGTGTGTGTGTGTGTGTGTGTGTGTCCATTTACTGCGTAGAATAGGTTTTGTGTTTTGTATAGATTCTCTTCACGTGTCATAACTAGTATCTTAACCATGTACAAAGCATCTCTTCTCATTATTTGAGATTAATGTATTATGCACATGGTTTCTGAGAGAATAAAATACATTTTAAAAACTAAAGAAGAAATCGAGAGCAAAAGAAAGATGATGAGGAAAGGGTACAACAGCAAGGGGAAGAAAAAGCACGAGTATACAAGTGCAGCTCCAGTTCCATCTGCCCACAGTCATTGCTTTTGGGATCTTCAGTGTGCATGCAGAGGCTGTGCGTGCACGTCATTTGAGCGTCAGCTGTTTGAAATTGTTCAATATCAGTACGAATTCTGACACCTTTAATTCAACACCAATACGTACGCGATCCTCTCTGGGATGTTGTGCATGAATGAAAAGCTTGTGTGTTCATAAAATCAATTTGCCATGAGGTGACATGTTCATTTATCAGCCACAGTGTTGCTTCAGCAGAGGGCCTTTTGTGTGAATTATTACAGCTTCAAAACTACAAACCATGCTTCTGACACAGCAAACCTACATTAACATCCACTCATATGGGAATCATTAACAACTAGACAGTAGCAGCTTGCAGCAGTTAAGTGTAAATAGTCACGCCATGAATGATCAAATCTTGTATGACATTGATAGATAGATAGATGGATAGATAGATAGATAGATAGATAGATAGATAGATAGATAGATAGATAAGTATACTTTATTGATCCCAAACTGGGAAATTCACAAAAGTGTTTGGAGGTGTTAATAGCAACTGGTTATAGCAACTGGTTACATTTCACTTTGCTTGCATCTATTTTCATTTTTCATAAGTACTTTTCTAAACTTTGGGTTGTATGTTGTTATCCAACATCAGCATTACAGCAACACGCTGACTGGAGTGCTGGAGTTCAACCCGCCTACAAGGGAATAGAGAAAAGACAGCGTGTACCTGTAGAGCTGCGTGTTGATTGGTCTGTCAAGCTGCATAGCACACAGTAACGCCAGAAGTGATAGGTAAATCATTTGGTAAGTGTTGAAACCTTGGCATGATTTGATACGAGGTCTGACGTAACTTAGCTGGTACCTGATGGCACCATGTTTTCGATATCCGGCCGTGTGCTCGGTGGTCTTATGCCAAGCGTATCAGAGTTACTCCTTACATGCAGATATTCCTGTGAGGAGACACACAAAGCTCTAAAAGTGGGCGAAACAGAGTGAAATGAACAGCGGTCATGGAGTTTTCCCAGAAAATCAATTCTCTAAATTGCCTCCATGTTGTAAAACAATTTATTTTTTAATTCACGTCACAATCACAAGGTAATTCATGGATAAATCACCATTAATCACATATTGAGAATATATTAAATGACTGCTGCATAGTGTATTTCGGAAACAGTTGTTGCTCTTGAAGGGGTTTATATGATGGATTCCTCGGTGCAATCTGACATATTTCAGCCCGTTGTCTTCAGCAACTTTGGTGGGCCGACAGTCCATGGAAATCCATTTAGCAGCTGCATCAAATTATTCAAGTGTGATCTGACGAAAGCAGACAAGCGCCGCTGCTCGACACACGATTACCATCGCTGGCATTAGCGGGTGTTTTGAAATCCATCTTTAAATCTTTGGGCTCTGACAGAACGGCATTTCATTCCTGCGTTTTGTCCATGTGACTTCGTTTCTGTCCAGAGATCCACCGGGGATCCTCTTGAGAGAAATCCTCCCATCCAGCAATCCATGCTTTCAGCGTCCTAACGATCACCATGCATTCACCTGCCATTTCTGTGTTGCAGACAAAATGAATAACTCAACATGAGCTCCCCTTGCTTTCCTGCAGCTGCCTCAGACTTTGACTGCGGCACAGTTGTTGATGTGGCCTGGATGGTTCGACCTTGAGGAAAAGGCAGGCGACTGTAAATCTCATATTTTCCTTTTTTTTCTTCCTCCACTGGTCCAGGTTACCTTGTGAGGCAGCTGGATTTGCAAGATCATAATCATGCAAGAATCCATCCAGTTATGCGCATCTTATTAGCAACTATGGCTGTGGTTTATGTGTGACAATAGCGAGAAACTAACCTTTTATGTGCAAATTTTCCATATAAAGTCTGCGATAATCGTCCTCTGACAAGTGCACAGGTACAATGACTTCCTCAGACTGCAGCTTGTTGTTGTTTCCTCTTCGTCTCTCTCCTAATAGATCTTACAGTTCATTGATCTGATTGGTTAAAGTTAGTCCATGATAAACAATGACAGACACATGGATCCTACATTAACCTGCAGGGAATTTTGATGACTTGATTCTGTGTAACGAACCCGTAGACCCCATGTGCAACCAAATAATGTTGATTTTGAGTCACGGCCACTTCTCTACTCAGTCAAGCTGCACTATTATGATTTTGCAGCTTGTTGTCCTTGCCACTCTAGCAGTGGATGCAAGAGAAGTGCAAGAAAAAATTAACAATCAAAGCTACAGTGTGCAAATGTGGACACACAAAAAGGACTAAAATAAAATGTTTGTGGCTTTTTTTTTCTTTTCTTATCTTTTTGTCATGTGGCTACAAGCAGAAAGAAGTCCGGTAAGACAAAAAAAAAAAAAACGTTTGGCTCAAGCAGACGACGCTCTTAACCAGATATGGTATATTTGTATCTACAAGAGAGCCCTGGAAAACAGCATCTGTTTGTGCTGAATCTCTGCGTTGGCCTCTAAGTGTTTTCATTAAAACGTGAAGAAAGGATGGATCGAAAAGAGTGAGGGAAGAACTCCGGGGGGGTCATGTTTGCCTTTGGCTCTGACAAATGAGTAAGTCCACCCCTCGTTGTTTTTTTTTTCTTTTTCCATGTGGAATTCTGTCACAGTAAAACTTGTGTTGCTTGTCAGCGAGTACAGAACATTACGGTGCCGGGCTTATCACGTTGAATTGCCTTGTATAAGCTGCTGTCACCAAGACCAGGGTTTAAAAGAGGGTATTGTCCCACCAGAATATTTTAACGTCACATGAGTAGAAACCACAGCCCTTCACAAAAATGCAAAGTGCTGTAGGATAGAGCCCAGAGGAGCTGCTTATGCATGCTGTCCTCAAATGAACCAAGGACACACGCTGGTTTGCCGAGCTCAAATTTTTGTGTTCAGCAGCTGTCCGTAAAACAGGGATTTGGGAACGACAGGGTACAGTATGTGACATTACATACATCCAGACAGCACACAGGCCTGCGCTGCACCACAAAGGCAAACTGCAGGGATTACTTTTGCAAATTTTCAAGGTACAAGGTCATGACTATTGTTTATACGTCACGTAAACATAAATTATACCTAAAAAAAAAAAAAAATTCTGAATGACTTCCTAGCTGCTTCTACTTTTGTCAGTACACAAGACACTGAAGTCAGTTTTTCAGTTTCATGAATCAAATTCACTGCTTCAACAGTAGTTAGTAAACATTTATTTGATATTTGTAACACTGGTTTACTTTTGCTAATACAACAACTTTATGATAATATATATCAAAGAGCCTTTGACCTATAATGCTAGATTTTTTTCCCCCCTGTACATCTTGTGAGATGTGTGAGCAACACATTGTGTGATTGTGCATGGGACCAAAGTCACAGAGAAACCAAGCAAAACAAATTATTGCCCTCAATGGATGAATAAAATAAATAAAACCAAATTTCTTTTTTCAGTTAAAGGGATAAGAAACTATTGCAAATTCTCATTGAAATCATTATGATATGAAGTTTGATAACTAAGTTCGGGAACAAAGACCACACCTCGAACACGTCCCTTTTCCACACAAGAAGTATTTAGGCACACTTTAATCTGTTCCTCTCCGCTTTGTCTCAGTTTCCACACCCCTCCCTCCCACCGATCCCCTTTTTTTCCTCTCCTCTCTATTGTTGGATAAAGAAACCACCGGGGGCTCAGTTTGATGAGATCACCAGAAGAGACGGCTCGGACTCTCCGCTCCCCCTGTTCCTCCTGTTTTCCAGCCTCCGGCCTACATCAGCCAATCACGGAACGCCTCCACTCCTCCGTTCTTGACCCTTTTCCTTTCCAACTTTTTCCTCCACCCCTTCACCCCTCACCCTTCGACCATCACCTCCATCCCTTCATCCCTGTTTCAGATTTATATCCTGCTGGCTCAGTCGTTTGTTGGTGAAACTCATCACTGGGTGAAGAAATCATGATGAAAGTGTGTCCGTGTAGAGCTGAATTGTGATCAACCGGACTTATTTGTAGATTCGTCCAGGTTGTTGGGGTCATGAGACATTTAGGATTAGAGAGAGGACTTCAGATTCCCATAACTTCATGTGTGTGTAGGTTCTCAGTCATCCCGGTCATGGTTATCCACGTAGGGTAGAATCGAGTTCAACCGGACTTCTTTGTAGATTCTTTCACTTCTCATCTCATCCAGGAAGCTTCTGTAGTTCTGACACACTGGTGGGGAGTCTCAGGTATTTAACCAGTGTTGGGACATTATCCAGGTTGTTAAAACTACTGGATCGTTGTTGTTAGTGTTGGTGGAGTCACCTGATCCCAGGAGTGAATGGTGGTTGTCGCGGTCACGAGGAGTCAAGGGTGAATGGTTCAATCTACTACGACCTACAACACTGTCCTTTCATCGCTTCCCAGGGGGTTGAACCATTCACCCTCCACTTCTCATGACCCCAGCAAACACCATTCACTCCTGGACTCAGGTGACTCCACCGACATGAACAACGTCATCCCGGATGGCCGAGACGACCTGGATGACTGAGAGCCTGCAGAGACATGAAGGTATGCGAATCTGAGGTCTTTTCCATGCAGAGTGAGGCCTATCAGCTGGTTACTCCTCGGTCAAACCACCAGCTTTGCATGAGATTAAAAGCCACTCAGAACAGAAGTCAGAGTCCAATCCGAGAACCGCCTTGGTTTTGATTCCTCCTGCCCCCCCGTTTGACTGACAGCCGCCAGCTGCAGCATGGAGGCTCATCAGATGGTGAATGTTCGCCTGTTCGCACGGCACCTCGGTTTGTGCTGCGATATAAATCCACCCAAAAAAAAAAAAAAAAAAAATGTGTGTGTGTGTGTGTCCTCCATTGCTTCACTTCCTGAGGATTCAGGCTGGTTAAAACTTTGCCCCACTGGTCCTCTTGTCACGTCACAACAACACATTAGTGATCTACGGCTAATTTGAGGTCGTGATCAGGGGACCGGCGCCTCTGATCCTCTGAGTCAAACAGACATGCTGTTCACATGCATGTCAT